>NC_060955.1:7883193-7998193 GCF_910589235.1 Vespa crabro
ATGAGAGATTCTTAAACTTTAATGATCTTCTTTTCAATGCCCTCTACACGATTCACGACTTCTTTACTTCTATTACGAACAAATGTGATATCATGTCGGTAATATTAGATTGTCGGTATAACAGTTTTACTGTAATTTGCATTATCAATTGTTGTATAAAAAGATAATTTTGATAAAATATATTAATACATAGTTTTCATAAAAATTAAAAATCGTATATTTTTTTTATAACGTATTCTATATTTTCTTTTCAACGCCGTCTATACGATTTACGACTTCTTTACCTTATTACGAACAAATATGATGTCATGTCGGTAATATTCGATTGTCGGTATAACAGTTTTACTGTAATTTGAATTATCAATTGTTGTATAAAAAGATAATTTTGATAAAATATATTAATACATCGTTTTCATAAAAATTAAAAATTGTATATTTTTTTTTTTATAACATATTCCACATTTTATAACGTTCAACACCATAGCGATGAAGATATTCGGTATTTTCTATCGCGTCGCTGGTAATCGGTAATTCGAACGCTTTGTGGACATAATCTTTACTAATAATCGACAAATAAACTGGAAATTCGATATTGAAATTTAATATAAGATTTCCCTTCTCTTTTGGATTTTCAGGTAAAGGTAATCCTTCCCCTTCGATAATCTTGCAATATTCTGGTCTAATATGAATATAGAAATTATTTGAAATAACTTAAATTTTATAATTAAATTTCGAAATAATGGAAATGAATGAAATTACTAAAGTAAATCACATTCTTAAAAGAAAAGAACAAAAAATAAATCAATGAACATACGTGATAACAGAAGTTATCGGAACTCGAAATGTTCTATCATCGATGGTATTAACAGTAATGGTAGTTCCTGTAAGAGCTTCTCGCAGAAACACATCAACAATCATGTACAAATCGGAATCTTTCCTTTGAAATGTCTCGTGAGGTCGATCCTCGACAATAAAAATCACATCCGCTAAATCGACGTACAATTTATCATTGAAATCACTTACATATCGTACAAAAAATGAAAAGATTTACCCGATATTTTGCTCGGACTTTCATCACCCATTTCTGGGTAAATAATTTGTGTTCTCGTTGGTATACCAGGTTTTATAGGTATTGTCAAAATCTCTTCTTTAAGTTCCGTTTTTATTTTATTATTATCAACGAAAACATATCTTTGAATTTTTATTTTCTTTGTCCCACCAAAAAATACCTATACATAGGTAAAAAAAAAATAAATTGAATTTATCAGAAAAGACGTCTGTCGGTATTGTTCAAATTTATTTATACTAATGAATCGGCAAATTATGTATATTTTATTATAGCTAATTTTGTATTCTATACTTCTAACTATAATATTATTGCAAGAATATCTGTTGATCTTTTATTACCTCATAAAACTGGTTACTCAAATCTTTCTTTTTTCTTGTATACATACGGTGAATATTAATAATAACATTTTTATCGATGATACTTTACTTTTAGATTATTTCTAACATTCTCTTAAGATAAAGAAAGTCAAGAATTCATAGATACGATGAAACCAAAATATCTTATTCGAAAAAATGCTTAAGATATTTAGGTCATTTAGAAAATTCGTAGCAGAACGTTATCATCGATAACCACTGTAGAATATTTCTGTTTCTAGTACAAATTTCTAGTACTATTTAAAACAGAATACCTCTTGCAAAGTAAGCTGTAAGCTATTTATCACTGGCTCTTCCTTTTTTTTTATTCCACGACCTTCTGGGAATTCAAATAATAACTGTGGCTGTGTTAAATAATCCAGAATATCACCATAAGGATTATCAGTACCAAAAAATTCTCTAAAAATATTTGTATCGTAAAATTACATTTTTATTTTCAATGATAACAATATATTAATTTAATGAAGAAATAATTTCTTATGTACCTATAAGTTCTCAACGGTTCTCCATGATAAACGTAAGGTTCGATAAATCCATTAGGACCTGGAACTCCACGTTTTAAACCTTCCTCACCATACTGATCATATACAGCTCTTTTCAGTGGATTCGAAAGTACATCATATGCTTCAGCTATCAAGTTAAATATTTCAAAGCAAGCATTATTCCCTTCACTTTTCGGGTGATAACTTATTGCCAATCGCCTGAACCTGCATAACAAATATATATGATATTTCGAAATAAACTTTATCGAATTATCGTTTCAAATAATCCTAATAAAATTGTTATCAATCGATTTGTTTATCTTTATATATATTTTATTAATTTAATTATCGTAAATATCGAATGTAAAAATTTAACGTATAATTCTGTTGAAGATAAAGATATAAATGAAAATTCATTAAAATGTGATTACTATGAATACTAATTATGACATGACACAATTGTAAAGAATAAATCGTCTTTTTATATATACATATATGTATATTATATATGTATATCCATCTTACGCTTTTTTTATGTCGTGGTCATTAGAATTTTTAGTCAATGACAATACACCATAATAATCTAGGCCAACTTTGTCACAAGTACAGCAATCACAGGACATTTTTCCGAGTTCGTAAAAACGTTCGTTGAAATATCGATTAGGTCAAATTAAAATCGGTGAGCCTGATCGTACCTTTTTGACTCTATGACATGATCTTTTGCATGGACCATATATTTACGATACAAATAAAGAAAGAAACGAAAGTGAAAAAAAAAGAAAGTTGGCGCATCGTTACGCTGAAAAAAATTGTTCAATTGTTTCAAACAACGAATGTGCTTCTCCCGACAACCAAGCAAAGAATACCTTCATTCCTGTGTTAGCTTGGTGATTATTACAAGCACCTCAAACGCATCTGATACACATCGACTATTGTTAAACATTTACTATAATACCATTGAAATTAGTATTTTGCGAAGAATTTAGCTGTTTGAAAGTCAACTAATTAAGGCATCGCGATGGAGAGTCATGTATTTGAATGTATCGTTCAAAAAGGTAAGATTATCATAGGATATTCGAATTTTCCTATTTAAACCTCTATAATGCCATATAACTTTCAAAATAATACGTTTATATACATATATTTTTGAGGTTTGATTTCAATTTATCGTCACGAATTTGTTATTTCATATCGGAAGTATTCATGTTAAATATAAGTTATACTTATTATAATATAATTCTATACATATAATTTTTTTCATATTATATAATTTTTGTATAGAGACAAAAAAGAAAATTGGGTTATAAAGAATTAAATATCACATCATTAAAATTTGAATATTGTGAAAACTTTAGTCGTTTGAAAATTATCCGATGAAGACATTGTAATGCAAAATCGTGTAATTGAATGTTTCGTTCAAAAGTTAAAATCATCGTAGGATATTCGAATTTTTCCATATAACTTTCTATAATCGTATAAAATTTTCTAGTAACACGCTTATATATTTATACTGAAGTATACTGTATTAAAGTTTTTCATTTTAAGTATTAGTTATGCTTAATATATAGTATAATTATACTAATATAAATAATATTATAATTTTCATATTATATAATTTTTTTGTTGTAATCTCGATATAAAAAGTGAATTAATATAGGATTAAACGTTAGAATATACAACAAAATATTTAAGTACTATCTCATGTCTCGTATGATTTTCGCATTTTGTAATTCTTTTTATTCCTTTTTTTTTATATCTTATTTCTTTTTCTTTTTTTTTTAATTCCTCTCATTCGTTCGTAATGATCGATGCTAATTTATCACACATCCATAATACTTCGTTCAAGGTGACTCATTGTACTGCGAATCTAGAGAGAAATAATAAAAATAGATTAATATTATGGTGCCTTGTTCACAGACGATACAAAGCTACGTGATTCGAGAAATGTCAAAACAAACATCCTATCACCGATCTCGACGAAGAAAGAAGCTATTTATTTGACTAACTATCCTACCTATCGTGGAAGGGGCTACGTAAGAAGCAATAACAAAAACAACAGTAACAACAACGCCATTATCGAAGATCGTGTTCTCGATTCGTCCCGAAGAGAGACATTCGTTGTTACCGAGGACGACAAAGAGAATTTTATTGGAAAACAAGAGGATCGTTTGAATAATTTTCCATCTACGAAGCGACAAGAGATATTACCAACATTGTTGTCTTTCGACGAGAAAAATAACGAAGGGAATTCACTCAAACGAAAAATTCCACGTCCGGCTAATGCTTTCATGCTTTTTGCGAACGAATGGCGAAAGAAACTTGCCAGTGAAAATCCTCGAGAATCTAACAAGGACATCAGTGTCAGGTCTAATATCCTTGTTAAATATTGTTCATTCGTTGTGTTAATAAGTCGAGTTGATATATGTATCCTAAATTATCAATAATTTACCTTTTTGTATCATAATAATCTAATTTTCGCTTCTTTAATTATCTATTAATTAAAAAATAATTAAAAAATATCGGAACTGAATTGTTCGCTAATTGAATCTGCCACATTGTTTTTGTTGTTATTATTGATGTTATACGATTTCTCGATATCCGTCGGCCTGCAATAACGATTTTTCTTTATCTAATCAGACTTGGAATCCTTTGGAAGAATATCTCGAAAGATATGAAGGAGAAGTACTTCACATTGGCACGAGAAGTCGATGCAGAACACAAGAAAAAATATCCTGGTACGTCTTTTTTATTATTACTTGATTCTCCAATAATAGACATAAAATGATAAGTATTAACTAAGATAAACTTTTTCACAATTAAACGTATTATGATGTTTCGATTTTCAGCACGTTAACGTTGAAAATTAATATTTACAAATCGTAGATGAAAACAAAACCAATACGTTCAATATAAATAATACTAATATTAAAAACGCTATACGATATAAAAGTTCTTACAACATATTCTTCAAGAACGATGTTGTTAATAGAATTTATATATTATACATATATATATTTTTTTCTTTTATCTTTTTTCTTCTTCTTATGTATTGATAAAAAAACCGTAGAAAAATGCACTCTATAAAAATGTACTCGTCAAGAACATCGCAAAGTGTGAATTGTCTCACGTTACTTTATTAACTCGGATCAGGGATGAGTGCATCGTCATCATTGTCGTCGTCATCATCGTTACCGTTGACGTAACACGACAGGACGATGCATGCAGGCAAGCGGACATAGAACGATGCTGATAGCCTACTGAGAGATATAAAGCCGAATGGCAGCCGCTCTACTCGTCATTTGTGATCATATGTTTAACTTGCATATTCGAAACTAACTTTTCGCGATACAAATAGCGATTTCCTAGAAACAAGAACGTATGGCGTGTTGCTGCCAGTATGTAATGTTTAATTTAACGTATACAATGTGTCAACAACAAAAAATATATCAAAAGATCCGTCAAAATTTATTATGATAACTTTTATTATTATTTCTTTTTTATTTTTTTGCAAAGAAAAAAGAAAGATAAATAAATAAAAAGAAATATTTCGCCTTTTTTAATGATCATTTCATACAAATATAATATAGAATTCTTTTTTTATAATTCTATTTTAAAGAAGAAAAAAGAAAAATAAATTAAAAATATGAATCGTCAAATTCAAAAACCCAATTTGTAATTTTCGAAAAATTCTATAATTATCCTTTAATTAAGTTAATACATCCTTTCCATTCACGTTAATACATCCTTTTGATTTACGTTAATACATCCTTTCCATTCTTTGTCCGAAGCAATTTTCCAAGGCCATTCCGTTATCGATTTCTTAATTACACCAGCTTTGTATAAATTATAAGATCGTAACGAAGTTTTCGATTACACATGAGAACGGTAACCAACTCGCCGTCTGGAAAATTTGCACGAATAATCGAGCTTCTCTCTATTTACCAATTAATTCGAATCCTTCGTTACAAAAGGATCGATCATCCGAGTAATCGTTCCTTTACGGAAGGACGACTTGCACTTTTCGTTACATTGCCTATGATATTAGAGTACTCTATTGAATAGACAAAGAGAGAAAGAAAGAGAGAGAGAGAAAGAAAGAGAGAGAGAGAAAGAAAGAGAGAGGGAGAAAGAAATCGATCCATGTAATCAAACGATTCGTTAGGAACGATCGGTAAGATTTTCTAAAACTAGAAAGAAGTGGACCGACTGATCTCCGAGTTGATTATCCATTCTCGTCACTATGAAAGATATGAAGAGTGAGAGAGAGAGAGAGAAAATAAGGAATGAAAAGAAAGATCATTTTTTGATCATGTTAAGAGCAAATGAAGAATGGTCGATATTAGATTTGCTTTCGTCAAAGTAGAAGTACAGAGGTGAAAGAAGCAATGTAAAAGAAAAAGAGAGAGAGAGGTAAGAGATATCCTCGGTCGAGTTGACGAGAAACGTGCGGGAGGGAACGGTAGAGACCGGAGGTATTGATTGCGACGCGGGTCTAGGAACCTGTCCGATACACGACCGCGCTTCTACCTGCCTGCCTACACCCATGGATCAGGCCGATTATGCCCTCCGTACAACCGTACCTCTCCTCTTTCTCTTTCCTTCCTTTTCCTCTTCCTCCGTCGTCGTTGTCGTCATCCCTCTAAGCATTCACATAATGTCACATATAGACATGTATATATTAATATATATGTATGTATTCGTTTAAAAATATAGGTATCCATATATATATATATATATATATATATATATATGTGTGTGTGTGTGTGTGTGTGTGTGTGTGTGTGTGTCTGTGTGTGTCTGTGTCTGTGTCTGTGTCTGTGTCTGTGTCTGTGTCTGTGTCTGTGTCTGTGGTGAATGTATATGTATTTTTTCTTTTATCTAAATAATTTACAATTAATTTGAAATAATATAGAAAGTTTTGTTGTGAAAACATAGATTTATATGTGTGTGTGTTCTTTTTATTTTTTTTTATTTTTATGTCTCTGATTAACGAAATATTTTCTGTCAACTAATATACGTATACATTAGATAAATTTTCTGTTGTTTTCATATATAGTATGTTCGTAATAGATATCTATTATAGATGCATATATATATATATATGTATATATCTGTTTACGAATAGGTATCTATAATATATAGGTATATATAATGTATGTATTCGTTTTACATTTAAGAGTATGTATTCTCCGAATACAGGTGTTATGTACATATGTATGTAGATGTATAGATCGACATAGACAGAAGGAGTTTTAAACGTGCACGAGCGCACGCGCCAGCTGAAGTAGTCGCAACTTATCACTGAAAGTGCCGAACGAGCGTGCAAGCGCATAGATAGGAAAAGGGTGACGCTCGAATCGATCGATTTCTATCGCTTCTGGCACCGTTCGACGATACCGTCCTACCTCGTTCTCGTTGGCAAACGTTAATCGTTAAAAGATTTTTCATTTTCGAATAAGACAAAAACAAATAAAATGAAACATTAAATGTATTGATTGAAAATCATCATTGAAATTTAAACAATATGATTAGACGAATTTAATCGCTTATCTTTCTCATATGACGTCGAATCGAATTTTTTTTACAATCGGATCAATTAGATCTAATACGATTGAAGATTTGATAGAACTTTATCTATCACAATTAAGATGTTTTATGTGTTATTTAACCATCCCCATAAAGAAAGTGAAAATAATTTCAAGTAAAATAAAAATATACAGATATGTGAAGAGTATCTTTGAAAAAGTTAAAATAAAAACAAATTTTTCAACAATCATACTTGAAATAAACAAAATCGATATAGTCCAATCCCAATTACAAGGGACTCAGTGAGCCCTATCGAAAGAAAAATGCACGTTAATACGTTTGATCGTTCGATATAGATTAAACGAATTTAAACAATATTTTCACATGGAAAAAAATGAAAAATAAAAAAAAGAAAAAATTTTTAATAAAAATAACAAAATCCATGGGCAGTCAAGATAATCTATGAAAAAGCAGGTAAAAAGAGAGAAATAGAGAGAGAGAGAGAGAGAGAGAGAGAGAGAGAGAGAGAGAGACAGACAGAGACAGAAACCGAGGTCGAAGGGTGAAAAAAGAAAAGGGAGGAAGCCGAATGCATTTTCAATAAGACATAACGAGCGTTTTACGTTAATCGATCGAATTTTTACAAGAATGTAAAGAATATATGAAGTAATCATTCGACAGATATATTTCTATCATTTTGTTTTTTCATCTTCATCATAGTCTCCGGATCGACGCAGCACGACGGCGCCGAAAGGGCGGGGAAAGTCGGCTTCGTCGGTGACGAGCGTAGCGTTAATCCATCGTCGTGGCGCTGATGCTTGGTTGAAATCAGTGCGAGTAAGGTGCACCGTGAAGCAGGATCGTTCTCTTTCTTTGTCTCTCTCTCTCTCTTTATCCACTTCTTCTTCTTGTTCATCTCTTCGTAGAAGAGAATACCAAGGAGTCATGAGAATGAAAGAAAGAAAGAGATAAGGAAAGAGAGAGAAGGATAAATAAATAAATAGAGAGACAGCAAGTACCGAAACGAAAAAGCTCTCGGCTAGTCTCGTAGAAAAAAAGAAAAGAAAGAATGAGACAAAAAAAGGGAAAAGGAAAAAGATAGAAAAGAGATAGACTAGGAAGATGAGGGTGAAGGGTGAATAATAAGGAAAAAAGAGAAAAAAAGATAGAGGGATAGAGAGAGAAAAAGAAAAAGAGACTCGAAGGAGAAGAGAGTAGACTAATAGTCGTAGTAGAGGCGGGAAGAAAGGTGTCGGTGTGTTGACATCTCTAGCCTCGGAGGGTGTCTCATGTGCGCTCGACGTAACTCCACGGCTAGCTTTGGGGCTGTTGCTGGAGAAGGAAGAGGAGGAGAAAGAGGAAGAAGTGGAGGAGGAAGCCTAGTTTCGAGCATCGATCTCGAACCATCGGCGCAGCTACTGCTGCTGTTGCTGCTGCTGCTGCTGCTGCTGCTTCTGCTGCTTCTACTGCTGCTGGCGCCGCCGCCGTTGTTGCTGCTGGTAAAGGAGGAGGTACTGGTGGTTGTGGCGGTGGTGGTGGTAGTGGTGGTGGTGGTGGTACTGCTGCTATGAGAATGGCGCGAGTGCTAGAAGAAGACGCGAAATCGTCGCATCCTCCGTTCGTCGGAGGGCCGCGACAGAAGGACGACGGTGTACCGCTCGTTGAAGAAGCGGTAGAGAACGGGTCGGTGAACGTTGCGATTCGATAAACGAAATTTATCAACTTTTAGCTTTTCTCCGAATGACAACGTAGAAGACGCCCTCTCAGCGTCTCGACGTTCAGGTTCGAGAAGGATGCTGAACAGAGAGAGAACGTCGTCACCGATATCGACTACAACGAGGATCACGATGAGGATCACAAGGACAAATAAAAAGAGGAGAATAACGAGGAAGCTGCAGGAGAGGGCTGAGCGTACTTTGGGTCTTCCCGATGGAATGCGAGCAGCCGATCGAACGGCACGACTCGAAGGCGATGTTCCGCGTTTTCCCGCGTAATCGCGACCGCCTCGCTTGACCAACGGCGGTAATCTCGCGGCGCGATCAACGAAACAGTCAAAATATTGAAGAAAGTTTCGACGACGATCCTTTGGCATCTTTCTATCTCTCTGTCTTTCTATATCTCTCTATATATCTATCTATTTATCTATCTATCTGCTTCTCTCAAAAGACTTTCGAACGATCTTCGAACTCGCCGATATATCTATTTCATTTCAAAAGACACAACGCCGACTTTAACTTTTGCCGTTCGTGTACGATGTCCGTTCAAAGTGAACATTAATGTCCTTAAACGCTCCGATGTAACGACAAAAATCAAGACATAGTCACATATTGATAATCCACGTATCCTCCTATTAAACAAAAAATATGGATTGCTGCAACTACGTCGAAGCGTACACACCTAGTGCTCATTTTTATCAACAGCAACAACACCATCAACAACAACAACATCAACAGCAACATCATCAACAACAGCAAGCCTACTTTTACAACAACACTAGCGTTGCCCCATACGCAAACTATGGTACCACACCGATCTCGAACATGCTCGAGGCTAATGCACGTTATAATGCTGTCCTTCCGGCTGCTTATCATCCGACAGGTAGATGTCTATTCAATGAGAACTCACGCGAACTTCTAAAAGTATACACGCGATTTCAATCGACCTTTTTTATTTTTTTTTCTTTGCTTCTCATCACGTCTTTCTCCCTTTAAGCTTAAGGGCTTCTCCCTTAACCGTAATGAAAGAACGTCGATAATCACTGAGTGCTTCGGTCTCCCGTAAAGCATCGTTTTATTCGTCGGCGTCGAATTATTATCGCGCGATAGTTCGGTTGATAAACACGATCGATCGGAAGGATGGGTCGTTACGGTTAATTGGATTGACCTCGATCGTAACATCCAACGAGAATGCTATGATTTACTTCTCCTCGAGAGAAGGATGCGTCAAATGATGGAATTCGCAAACTAAATCGATGATGGATGAGACGATAATTTAATAATTAAAAGAATAGATAAGTTGAGACAAGACGATACAAAAACAATCTATTTTTACGGTATCTTATCTGTTCGCAGACTACGTCTACAATCCCAAGGAGGCCCGAATACGAAAAGCTATGCGCGAGCAAAGCCGAGAATCCTCAAGACGCTCGATCCTGCAGAGCACGGTCGGGAATGCACAGGACTCTCTTGGAGCCTCGTCGTCAACAACGACGGCGACGACTACGACGACGACGACAACGAGGACGTCATGTTCATTGGCTGATGAATTCTTGGATCAACAACAACAGCGGAATCATCTTGATTGCAGTGCTTCGGGCTTGACCAATTACCGAACAGAGCAATTCATCGGGCAAGCTCATCAACCGCATCAACATGATCAACAGCCAACGATACAAGAGTCTTGGTGTCCAACGGTAAACGAACCACGTTCGAAATGTGGATACAATGGCAGGGGACTAGAATGGTATACTGGTATTAATCTTGAGGTTGACGTTGAGCAGAGATCACGACTCGCTATGCAACAATATCAACTTCTTCAACAACAACAACAACAACAACAGCAGCAGCAGCAGCAGCAGGAACAACGACAACAACAACAACAGTTTGGTTTGGGAAAACAACCAATAAACATTATCAGTTATCAAGCAGCAGCCGCTACCGTTGCAGCTGCAGCTAATCTCGGGAGAGAAATTAGACGTCAACAGATGCTTGGAAGCTACCAACTTACTGGATTCCCTGAAGAACAAAAGTGGAGTCCTTATCAGGTGATACTCTAATTGATTTCCTTCAATTTGAAAAATTAATTGACATATTCGCTACTGTTATTTTTAAAAATTGTAATTATTATTAAAGCACTGTCCTCAATGGTCATTCTCGTGGTTTTCAGAACGTTGCGCATACACATCATCAACATGTAAGACCAATCCAATTACCCGCTCCACCACAAATTATTATCCCTCATGTTAGCAGACAGGAAACTACTACTCAAGGAGCATGGGGTCATTTCTGTCACAATTTGCCAACGTGTAAGTTTAAACATTTCATTGATATTAATTAACTTAAACGATTCTAAGAGTAATATTTTCCTATTCAGATGTCCCTGGGATGATCCGTAACGTTACGATGCACGGAATTCGGCAAGCCATCTTCTTGCGAGATAGTACGTCCAATAGACAAGGTGCAGAGAATCAATCGCAAATACCATGTATTTCACGAAAACGCGAGCTCGATAACACGCGTGACCTGTCTTATCCGCCACCGGAACATCAGGTATTTATCAAATTAGTCATATACGAGTAATGTTGATACAGGTGTAATTACGAATATGAAAAAAAAGTGAAACGACATTAGCGACATATATTTTCAAACTTTAGCAAATACTCGCAGAAGCATCTACATCAGCGATACCCAGAAGATGTGAAATAATTGAAGAAATGAGATGGCAAGCGAATCCGGTAACAGGTTCAAGGATTTTCAATGGATTATTAATCCCAGCGACGGTAAAGTAGAACTTTTTAGAGAAAAATTGATAAATAATATCTTAACTCTTTACACCATCATAAGGTCACGTGACAGTAATATTTTTTTTTAGAATTCTTAAATCATCTTTGACAAAACATTCCGTTCAGTTAATATAATAAGATTAATAGGAAACACAGTTTTATAGAAAACTTGTTTTGAATATGTACCTACATGTATAAATGAGGATATCGAAAGTAGACGAACAAAAAATCAAGTTAGAGATTAGCTAAGAATAAACTACAAAAATAAATAATTATGAGAAAGAATTAATTTTTCAAAGAATACTTTAATTTCATGTCAGTAGATGACGTCAAAGAGACCAAGAGATCAGGAAAAAGACCATGATCATCATTCCTCCGAAAGCTTTGAATCGAAGAAGCCAAATTTGACACAACCCTTGCCCGGATTTCATCAAGCTTTTGGCTCGACAGAGATTGGGAAGTTCTCGAGATCGGAATATTTCGCGAACATGATCGGCGATAAGAGTGCCGGCGCAGAAGAGGATAAGAAAGAGGACGTAAGTCGGATAGTGGCAGCGGAAGTGAAAGGCACGGTGGTACCGACGACGATGACGACGGCGACGACAACGACAACGACAACGACGGCAACTTCAAATTCAACGAGAAGAAACTTTGACAAAGGAAAGTTCGAAAATGAAGTCGTCGGAGTCATTGATCCGACATCGGCTTTCGATGTTGCCAATCAATGTTCGAGCAACAACATTTATCCAACGTCGTTGTCATCGTCATCGTCATCGTCATCGACATCGACGTCAACCGATGTTTATTGTGGACAGCCCATCATCTCGCCTTGGCACAGTCCGCACGTCGGTCCTGTAGGTAGTGAAATTTAAGTGTATTATCCAATCAAAAAACAAAAAAACAAAAAAAAAAGAGATTGCGAACATTTTCGCACCATTTTATTCGTTACGTTTTAGTGGTCTTCCCGTCGAGAATCGATCGATCATCAAAGAAAGAAAGTGATTCGGCTTGTCCGAGAAATGTGTGCCAATGTATGCTAACGATAATGATGATGATGATAGTGATAACGATGACGGTAGTATAGTATCGTCGTTAATGTTTTTGGCAACACAAATAGCATTTTTATCCGTGGATAACATGTATATGTGTATGTACACGTATATGTACAGGATAAAAAATATAACGTAAATCGTCATTTTTCTCCTTGAAAAAAAAAATTTTCTCTTTTTTTTCTATTTTATGTATAATTTACAACTTTACGAAACGATCACAATTTACCTATTCTTTTCTTTTTATATTTTATTAAATATTTCAAAATATGTAAATATGGTCGTGTTATATAATTCAGTCTGTACATTCGATTATCGATGATACAGTCAAAGAGACTACAGGAAGATATATATATATATATATATATATAAACACACATACACATAAATATATTTATAATTCTTTCGTTAGGAAAGAAATGGAGTTGTTCTCTTTGGTGATCGATCGACGAAAGACTTATCGTCTTGAAAGTTCTAACGGTCTCTTACTCTCTCTTTCTTTTTCTTTCTTTCTCTCGTAAATGTGACTTAGATACTGAGTACCTTATCGAGAAACTAAAATTAATATCAAAGATCGTATGTCGAGCTATAATCAAAATAGATACATATATATAATATATACATATTATATATATACATATTATATCGAAGTTGATTTATCATCAATCTGTAAGAGAAAAATAGAACAAAGGGGAAGGAAGAAAAAAGAGAGAAGAAAAGAAAACGACCGACGAACGTATGTTATCAAGTAGGATTATTAATTAAGCGAGAGCACGTATCAACGCGCAAATAAAAGAAAATAAATAAATAAATAAATAAAAAGAAGAAAATTAAAAGGAAAAGAAAAAAGAACGATTAAGATAATCAATTTTACGCGCTGACGTTGCGAACATGAGAAGGAGAGAAGCCGACAGAAAAGCGTCTTTCTATTTCTGACAAATATTTCTCTAAAGGAATGCACAATTAATCGCGACCAGTATTCGCTTACGGAGTCGTTAAAAAAAAAAACGATAAATAATAAAAGAAAGAATTTTTTCTTCCTACTAGAAGAATGATCTTAACAAAAAGAAATAATCTTCTATCTCTCTTTCATCTGTAATATGTCTTCTCCATAGTAATATATACAACATATGCAACATAAAGTATCATATTCAATTTTTAACGTTATCTTTTATTCGAAATATTGTCGACACCTTTATTTATATATTCAGTTATGTTCATGTTAATTTAAATTGACAAACGAATGAGATAATATTTTTTATGTCTTGATTTTGTCTTGTAACGGAAATCAGTTATTATAACATATAATAGACACATAAAGCATTAAAATTTTCACCGGAAAGAGAAAAAAAGTAAAATATAAAACTTATACGTTTATAAACAACGTTAAAATCGTAGAAGTGTCGATTTAAGTTCCATTTATTTTATTTTCAGAATTTGAGATACAATGTTAAAAAATTGAAGTTATAAATTGAACGTGACAATTTACGTTGTAATATACGTAATATTAATCGTAAATCGTTCATCACTATTTCCGTAAGCGAAGTGTGAACATGTATCGGTGCAAGTTTCACTTGTATCAATTGATCGATCGATCCATCGATCAATCGATCAATTATATAAATTTGGGATAAATTCGTGTCGGGCATACCCTGTACCTACAATGGGACCAAATTAACGAATATTAAAGAAAAAAAAAGAAAAAAAAAGAAAGAATCAATGAACAACGTTTATTTTGCGTTCACCGTCGCGCTTGCGTCCTACGTATTGTCGCACGAAGCGTTCTCTCATTCTGTTCGCACGATCGCTCGAAGATTCGATTCCATTGGCCAAGTTTTGACGACAAATCCTCGTTATGATATTCGGATTTACCAAAATAATCCACGAGAAAGATCTATCACTATCGATTCACCGAAACAAATACAAAGAAGACTTTTACTTATTCCTCTTAATTAATTATACATAATCATCATAAGTAGCGACATGATCGATTCGATAGAGAACATATTTATCGATAGATTAATCTGATAAATTTTTACATACGAGAACATACGTCTTAACTTATTACCGTTGTTGTTGTTGTTGTTGTTGTTGTTGTTATTATTATTATTATTATTATTATTATTATTATTATTATTATTATTATTATTATTATTATTATTACTTTTTCTTATTTTTATTTTTATTTTTATGAAATACAATGACGTGTAAAAAAATAGAATGAAAGATATCGCAGCAGCTGTGTTCAGATTCATGCGTAGTACAACTTAAGAACGTTCTTCCTTCGATGTAAGAATTCTTCCAGTAAAAGATATATGAATTATAAAAAAAGAAAACAAGATATATATGTATGTATAACGAACAAAGAAGATAACATCGTGACAAATTTATTATATACAATTTTATAAATATTTCCTCCTTTTTTGTTTTTTTTTCTTTTTTTCTTATTTATTTATTTTCTTTTTTTTTTTTTTTGAAAGACGGGAAAAAATGACGATAAAGAAAATCATTCGAATCAGGAGATGTAATACATATCGAAAGGAAGAAAGGAAAGTCGCGTTTGCCAAGCTCAAAATAGTCGCGTAATTTTCATATTTATTTGTTTGTTAAGTATGTTGTGTAATTTAAAAAAGCTATATCGAAACAACGAATGACGGTTAAAACCATAGGGATATAACGTTTTGGAGGTAAAAAATTTTGCATTATTGATCATTTATTATTCGTGTAACGTTCGATTTCGAACGGAGCACAGTTTTGATATAATCATCTCTACAAAGTATTTTCATTATTAATATAATGTTTAGTACAAAATTTAGAATTTCTGACGGCAAAATATTACATAGGAGTATGTATTAACACTAAAATACACATATATACATAAATACCGAGAAAGACACACGTGTACACAGAAATGATAACACAATTAGTAAAGCATTGGTGAACCATGTATTGTATAGATATATGAGTTTATTTTTTCTTTTTCTTTTTTTTTAAACAAAATTAAAAAAAAAAGAAAAAAGACGATGTAACATCAACTTGTCATAGCACGAACGATACTCGCGAAAAATCCTAAGTTCGAAAGGTCAACAATATGTATGTATATGTAAGTATGTATATGTGCACACAGCGAAGGAAAAACATTTGAAAATAGATGACAAAAAGATTCAATAATTTTAACAAAATAAATAAACGAACAAAATTTATGGCGATCCAATGTACAGTGAATGAACGAACGAACGAACGAATACGCGCGTGTCCGTGCGACAGTAAAGAGAACGAAATATTATAAAATGCATTTTATTTTCTTTCCCAGATCCCAGAAGGGTATCTATCCGTTCCAACAATGTTTCCTTTCCCTATGGCATGTCAAAACGTCTTTAAAACACCTAATGTGATCGACGAAACGAAAAAGCAAGGTGAACTCTTCTCACGAAGCGTTCACGATGGTTATTATTGGTTCACCAAACAAGCTGACAATTCGATTGCTAAATTCTCAAATGGTAACGCAGTAAGTATGAATTTTTATATCGATAATATAGTATTATAATATTACATCGATTATATCATTATTAATTTTATATCAATAATATAAATTAATGAACAATAATAATCCTTTCATTTTTTATTGTTCAATTTAAGTTTACTTTTGTAACCAAACGTACTATAATTAATTTTCATAGTTTCTTTTCAATTAACTCTATAATCAGATTTTTTCTGCTTTTGATATATCCCATATATTCATATATATAGGTATACATACATATATGCTTTCAAAGTAATTTTTTAATAAAATTCTATTGATTTGTTTAATTAATTAAATGAAATGTCATGTCAAAGGTGATGCCATAGCTCAAAAGGTTGATTATTAGTTGATATTCAAAGATTAAGTTTTGTTAAGTATAAATATTATACTTATTGTTAGTATAATACAGTTACATATTAGTACAACTTTCAAATTTTACATTATCTACATAATTTTTCTTTAAACATGAACAAAAATTGGATTATAGACGATCAAATGCGGAAAATAGATTAGTTATATAAACAAATACTAATCATGTCTTGTTTTTATAATTAGATTTTATCCGAACTTTGGAGAATACATCTTTTTTAACACTTAAGTATCAAACCAATTTTGCAAATCAATATCGTTATCTCATACCTTTTATAACTTTCTATAGATAAAAAATAAATTCATTATATTTTTTTTTTTATATCACTTTTACTCCTATTAAGAACTTTTATAGTCTTCAAGAAATGTTATAAATTTTATTTAAAAACTCTTAAAAATAATTTAAATTAACTCTGAAAAATTTAATTACAACATTCAGTATGTTAACAAATTCGTATTCTGCATTTTAAAATCTATCAAATCAGGAATTAATTAATTTCATGCAAAATGCTTCAATTTGATACAAAAAAAAAGATAATTTATTCTTGTTGACCATAGAATGATCTAATCAAATAATTAATTAATCTTTTAGATACCATATAATATTATATCGGCGCAAGTAAAAAATACTAATATAATATAACCCGCAAATAAAAAAACTCAATAATAATTGAAAATGAACGTAATTATATATTCTTTGAAATTTATAAATTATTCCATAAGATGGCGTATCAAATGTCCTTAGAATATATCTAAAATTCATTAAATGTGTGCAATGATTAATTATATTTATTAATTCAAATTCAAACTAGAGCTTGTATTACATGCGCTTTGTATAGATTGAATTAAGCACCTGTAAAGCACATTAACGTACCTATGGTATCTAAAAGGTTACTTGATAATTATTTGATTAATTAATTAATTATACTGTATCACTTAAAAATACTGTATCACTTTATTCTGTTTCTTTTGAAAAGTATCAGATTTATGTAAAAAAGAAAAAAAAAACTTATACACAGATATATACAAGGCCACCCGATTGTATCCATCATACTAATGAAGGACACGAATTTCACGAGAACGCAACGATCACTCGTTTATCGAATATCGAAGCACTCCTCCATCGTTACAATGGAAAATGTTGTATCCTGATCAACGAAGACGATCACGTAGAAGATCAGAAATATATTCTAATTGGTACAGACAATAGCGACGACGGTAGTAGTTACATCGAAGAGGACGAAGATAATGAGAATGTCAAGGTCAACGAAAACAAATCTTGTCGTTACGAAAATAATCGAGAAGAATCTTCGCCTAAATGTTCCGACGAATAAACGAATTTTGGAAGTTATAATTAATCGTTTTTCATCGTTTAAACTGATTTAGTTTAGTCTCGGATCTTTTTGCGAATGAATGAACAATTTATCAATAACGTTGCGACAAAGAATTTCATTTCTTCGTAACGACGGCAGCCTCTAGAATTTATCCATTGATTATATTCAATAAAGTTTTATCTATTTATCGATGTTGTTCTATTCTTATAGACATTATTTTATTATTTAGAAAAAAAAAGAAATAAATACATGAAACATAGTTATCGATCGTTTTAATTTTAAATAATGACTCCAGACTATTCAACGATTAATTCGTCAATGTTAATATTTGCAGATCTATTCGATCAAAAATAAATTCAGTACATGTTAACAAACATTGTTGACCGGTTATTATATACAGAAAGTAATGTCTTTCACCGAGTATGTTCATAATTAAATTATAATCGTTATTGAAATATTAAAACTTTTTTTAAATGCTAATAAATAAAATAATATCAAAATTAAACAAATACTATTAAACGCAATAAATAATACTATAATAAAAAATAAAATAAAATAAAAACGCAAAGCATCGATCTTTTTCATTTTAAATAAGACTCTAGACTACTGAATGATTCATCTGTCAATATTAACATTTACAAATCTATTCGATCAAAAACAAATACAACATATGTTAACATATATTATTAACAAGCTATTATATGTAAAAAATAATGCGTTTTATTGGTTATATTCATTATTAAATTAAAATACATGTGCGAGTACACTCATGACCGGTCAAAGACGTTAATATCAACAAATTAACTGTTGGATATTGTAAATAATAGTTACTCATAATTGTACAATGAGTAAATATGATTGTTAAGATCATGTCCGACAAGAATAACATCGCATTCTTCGACCAAATCCCTTTTTTTTTAGAAAACACAAGAGGAATACAATTTGTAAACAATGAAGAAAAATGTTGATGGTGTTATCGAAACGATTAATAAAGATACTTTATGAAAGGACAGAAGGGGGGAAAGCGGAAGAGGCAGAGAAGCCACAAACATGATAAACTTTTCCGGGCTGTTCTTCTAATCCAAAAAAAGATGCGAGCTACCTAACGGCAGGTAGCTATATTATTATATGGGGGATCCTGCTGTAAACCTCCATGATTCACCGAAGCCATCACGTGGGAACTCTAAAAAGTTTTATTGCCTTTGCCACTGGGAAAAACGCCGAAAGATCGCAAGATCTTTCTGAAGGAAGTAGAAAAGGTAAACATTCGTAGATTTTAGGTTAAATTAGGACAACTATGTACGTTTGTATGTTTGTATATAAATGTACATTAAACATTTAACAGGACCAAAAAGTTTTAGTCAAAATCGAATATCGGTTTTGTTTATTTCGTCATTTATTTTATAATTTTTCGAAAATGATTTTGATTGGTCTAAAAAATCGAGTATCAGCTTTCTCCGTTTCGTTAATTATTGTCGAATTATTCTAAAATTTATCTTGATGAGACTAATTGTTATTTATCCATTTAATGTTATACGTATGAGTAAATAATTTAATTATTAAACTAATAACTTTGGTAGATATAATAAATAGACACATTATTTGATAAATATATAATTTGTTTTTTGATCATTTCTTAAAACTAATATAATGAACAAGAAATCGACAAAATTCTAAAGAAATCCTAAATATAACAGAAAAAATAGAGAAATAAAAGTACCAATTCTAATATGTTAAAAATGGAGTCGACAAAATTCAAAACGAATTAATTCGAATACAACAAACCTAAATATAACAAAAGAAAGCAACTTATTAAATTACTTAATAAATAATTTTTTTCATTTATTTGATCAATTAATTCAAAAGTACCAGTTTTAATAGATTAAATTAGAAGTCAACAAAATTCTTAACAAATTCGTCCGAATATAAAGATCCTAGATATAACAAAAGAAATCAATAAATCAAATTATTTAATAAATAATTGCTTTCTTAATCATTTAATCAACTTGTCCAGAAGTGCCATTCCTAATATACTACTAAAAACTCAAAACATAAATTCGTTCGAATATAAAATTCTATCGATTAAGAATTCTTACCTATCGTCAGAAAACTTCATCAGCTTTGCGGACAATTCATGTTATACGAGTCTGAGGCGCAAACATATCCTTGTCGACTTTATATATGTATATAAACGCACTAGTAGAAATCATGGCATGATACTACAAACAAAAAACGGTCCTGGTCAAATGTTCCTAGCCAATAAAAGATTGTACAGCTCGTACCGTGAGACTGAGTCTATGTTGATTTTAGTCATTTGAGATGAAAAAGTACGACTCCGAAGACTCCACCTTCGGTGCTTACCTTGCTGACTCCTCAGCATCAAAAACGAAGAACGAGCTAACAATAGCATATATATCTTTCGAAATGGAATACCAATAATCGATTTGTTTTTTATCTTAATTCACAATCCAAGAAAACACCCTAAAGGGATTAATGAATATAAACGTGTGTGGATACATACGATAATGGAGAACACTTTCTATAAGATTGTTACATCACCGAAACATCACACTGTATCTTGCTTTAAAATCCTTCACGTATATATTTCTGAAAAAAACAAACAAGAAAGATATTTCTTGAATAGCACTAAACAAATATAATGTAAAAATATAATAAAAAAAAAGAAAAGAAAAAAAAGGAGAAAAGATAATAAATTAAATATACGATATAATAACAAGATCGCTGGATATAATACTTGATATCTAACCTCGAAGAAGTCAAAGAGAACCGATCGAACGAATTAAGAAAAGAGTGCCGAAGTAAAACGATCGGTTGAAACCTCGTTGCTCGTTCACGAATTGATACCGCGAAGTCCGGAAGCGAGGTCACACAAGGGGGTCACACATCGTCTGCCGTTGACGAAGGAACTTCAGGAGGAGCTGGCGATCGGTCAAGTTGATGGGCGGACTGACGAACTCTCCGTCTACTATACGATGAATCAACCAACCATGATGGGATCGTAAACTGAAGTCGATCGTCGGTTGGCTTGCGAGTAGGATTAGAGGCGGTGACAAATAGCGTCCTTGAATGGCCTAGAACGAAGAGGGGACCAGTGAAATCGTTTCGTTCGGTGTACCAAGCAGTTTGTAGGGATTACAGCCAATGCAGAAAGAACATGGTACGTACTGCCATGTTTGCGGCAATATCATGAAAAAGAGAGAGGAAAAGGAGACGGAGAGAGAGAGAGAGAGAGAGACCAGGCTCTTTCTAATTCCTGGCTCTTAATTAGCACCTGAGGAGCACCGTAACGGAGTTGGTCAGCCAGGGAGGATGGTGCCGTTTCTTTTAGGAGCCGGCCACCGCCAAGAGATAGAGAAGGAAAGGTCGTCCAGGAGAAACTGAGAGGTGTCGCCCGTCAGTCTTCGGCTCGTCTTCGCCGGATAGTGTGAAATATCGCGCCCAAGTGTTACGAGTCCTGGCCACGAGGGCTGGTCAGCAGTTGAAATCGGTGTTGCTAGGTGCGACCGACGACATCCGCGTTCAACGTTCTCCACTCCCTCTCTTTTTCTTACTTTTTTTCTTTCTTTCTTTCTTTCTTTTTTTCTATCCTTCTATCTATCTATCTATCTATCACTCTCTCTTTCTTTCTTTTTTTTTTCTTTCTCTCGAACATTCATTCGTATCTTTGTACCAGCTTTTCTGCTTTCTATCTCTTTTCACATCGACCTTTTTCTAATCGTTTATCACATTCGTCAACTTCATCTAATTGAACTAGCGACTTTAGAGAGAGAGAAGCGTGACTTGATTGATTAACGAGAAAAGTTAAAAAGAGGGAGAGAGAAAGAAAAGTAGAAAGATGCAATCAGGCAATACGAATCTCGGTATGTCTCCTGTACATTCTTCCTGTCGAGAAAAAGATCGACAGAGAGGACAGGAGCAACAAGATACCGAAAATGAACATGAATTAGAACAAGAAGAAGATGGTGAACAAGCTCGAGCAATGTCTAAGGAAACCAATAAGAAATCAAACGATGATCGAGATTCTTTGTCCAGGCAAAATATCTGCGTTACATCGATGTCATCTAATCAGAACTTACCCCTATCTCTTTCATTAGAGGACAGAGAATTATGGACTAGATTTCAGTGTATCACTAACGAGATGATCGTCACGAAAAATGGAAGGTAAGAATGCTGATGATCGAATTTTTTAGTTTCTACTTAATCTGATTACTTAAGTCTGATTGCTATCGCACTTGATCATTTAAAATTTAAGAATATATTCAATCTATCATTATTCATTTACATTAATAATCATCAAATATTTTTATCATAGAGAATATAAAAAATCTTCAATTTATATCTATCAGAAATAAAAATTATAAAATTGTTTAAATATTAAACATTCGAAAATGATAAAACCTTTTGAAAGGATCTTCAGAATTTCCAGGTATATTCGAAATATACTTTAAACATTGTAATTGATTTTTTTTCTAACGATCAACGTATCTATGTATCTATTCTTATTTACCTGGCGTGCTTTAATAGTCAAGATAGAGTAGGCACGCGCGACTAATGATCGACCCCGAAAAGGAATATCTCGAATGAAAGAAACATAATTCGGTTGGAGAATAAAAAACTATAGTATTGTGTCGGTAATAAAACTTTACGATACTCACGATTCTTCTTCGTAGAATGTTGGACGGTCGGTCCAATGGCACACCTGCAACTTCTGAAGTTTTGCCGGCGGACTGTCTTCAAAGAAAATTGTTGAACAACGATATAGGTCTCCCATGCACATAGAAAATAATATATAATAAAATGAAAAATCACAAAGTTTGTGTAATATTATTTTTTTCTCTTATGAAATATTACTTACGAAAATAATTCATTGTAAAGAATAACAATCATTTTTATTAAT
Organism: Vespa crabro; assembly: GCF_910589235.1. Taxonomy (NCBI): domain Eukaryota; kingdom Metazoa; phylum Arthropoda; class Insecta; order Hymenoptera; family Vespidae; genus Vespa; species Vespa crabro. Next base: position 7,906,339 of record NC_060955.1, read on the forward strand.
CATCGTAATGAAATGTAAGGACATTTAGAAGAAGACAAAAACAAAGTATATGAAAAGTAGAACACAAAGTTGTAAATTAAGCTAATTGATCTAATAATAATGCCTAGCAGATTTGCTTCTTGCACTACCAACGTATATTATTCGCTGATAGAATCCTTTTCTTCTATTAATAAAACTGACGTGGCTCAAACTTTAATTTAAATGAAATATTGTTGACTTTTCTCCCCTTAGACGAATGTTTCCGGTGGTTAAAGTATTAGCACAGGGCCTGGAACCAGCAGCCATGTACACTCTTTTGCTCGAATTCGTACAAGTAGATCCTCATAGGTGAGAATATTTATAACTCTAGCATCACATGATATCATTTATATATTTATATATATTATATAAAAAAAACTCTGTCAAAAAATAGGTGGAAATACGTAAACGGTGAATGGGTTCCCGGTGGAAAAGCAGAAATCGCACCTCCAAATCCGATTTACGTTCATCCAGAGAGTCCAAATTTTGGTGCTCACTGGATGAAAGAAGCAATATCATTTGCCAAGGTGAAACTCACCAACAAGGCTAACGGGAATGGACAGATCATGTTAAATTCGCTACACAAATATGAGCCGCGTGTGCATCTGGTTCGAGTTGGAGCCGAAGAACAGAGAACTGTAAGCAACGTTCCGCATCATTTTACGATTTTGTATACGTTCTTAACAAGAGAAGTTTGCATTACGGTTTCAGTACGTTAGAATAAGTTGAAACATGTTTAGTCAATATGGATATAGGTACCTATGCGTTTCTACGTAAGTTCGAAAACGTCGAGAAAGAGAAAACGTTCGAACGTGTAAATAAGATTTTCTGACTAAATGTAAGAGTCATCGAGGCAGTGACGTATAGAAAAGAAAAAAATAAGATAAAATAAAGTATGTTTAAGGATTGAAAAAATTCCGATTATTGCAGGTTCTCACCTATCGTTTTCCTGAGACACAGTTCATAGCAGTGACAGCGTATCAGAACGAGGAAGTGACAAGCTTAAAAATAAAATATAATCCATTTGCTAAAGCTTTCTTGGATGCAAAAGAAAGACCAACTGACACTCAAACGTATCCTCAATGTGAGTCTAATATACGAATAACATTGAACTTTCGACGCACGAAGTACGACCAACACATTGCCATTTGAAAATTGTAGACTCAAGTGCTTGGTTCATACCGCAGCCAACGATGGGATGTGAGTATAGTACATCCGGAATAATGGCGCCTCAAAATCAAGCACAAAACGTCGTTAACAATCACCTTACTCATTCTTACACCGTTTCTACTAGTGGACGTAGAAATACTTGTAGGGTAACACCATATTCTTTGAGACACAAATATGCTCAAGATGGTTGGTATAACAATGTGTTTAATTATCTTCCTGTAAAAAAATAAGAAATAATTGAATTCTATTTAAACTTCAGAGGAACACTTAGATCCATATGGGACCGTTCCACTCCTACATTCAACGACCTACGTAACACCATCCAGTTGGTCACCACGAAGTCCGGAATCCTTACAAAGTTTAAATCCAGCGTGCATACCACCTCCACCGTCACAAGAATGGGCAGCTTCACCTTCGCCATCACCAACATCTTCCTCACATACTACACTAGCTAGAACGGTCGTTGGAACAATGACACCGACCAGTGTGACCGGATGTACACTTTACGTCCCAGCAAGTTTACCTTGCAATTCAATGTCACAGGATCATCCCCATAACTCAGACTCATCCGCTTGGATACACTCCATGGCTCTATCCGATCAACAACATCATCAACAACAGCAACAGCAACAACAACAATCCTATTTAAATTTAAATTTGCATCTCCATCATCAAATGCCACCTTACACTACGGTATCTCACGGTGGACTACATCACGTTTTACATCCAACCGATAACGAAACAATTCCTTCAGCCAATCCAGCAGAATATTCGATTCATGAGTATCATCATGCACCTGTATCTCCAGTACAATCGACGACACCTGATCAACATCTACACAAACAGCAGCATCACAATATGCAAATGTTACATCTTCAACCTCTTTCACAAACCGAAACTACATCACCAAATGCTGGAGAATATGATGATCCTTCTAAGGAACATCAACATGTACCTGGTGTTTGTCCTAATCAAGCTGTCGAAACTCTAAATAATGTACAATCCGATGATGATCGCAGGTGCTTAGCTGTGGTGATAGATCGTCACAATCATCATCGACAAAACAATCAACTGACTAATACCGATCAACAAACTAACGCTTGGACGCCTTTGACACCACCACCTGCTCCTCAAACAACGGCTATTTGATTTACATTTATAATACATACGAGCAAATAATATATTAGGTGAAGTTTCTTTCTACGAAACTATACATATATATTCGCATATATTTGAACGAAAGTTCTAGCGAGTATCGACTAATCGGATTTTCAAGTGGCCTTAGATAATAATATTTTACATTAAACACTTTCTCATTTAATGATTCATATATTTTCGCATCGTTGTTGATCATACGAAAGCTTCACGTATATCTTACTTGTAAGTATACCTTTCCATAAATATAAATATATCGCTACCTACAGAAAAAAATAACACGTAAATCTTATATATTACATTCTGAATTTTATAAAATTATATTTGTTTATATTATTACAAATATATAGAAAGAAATAGAGATACACACACATACAGAAATCAATTCCATTGCAAATTAATTTTTACTGCATATTTTGAAAATATAGGTTGTTAGATAAATTTAACGAATTCTGAAAACATTACAATAAAATATACTCTATCAGTAGGGAACAAAAGATTAACAAAACAAACTAATTTTTATGACAAGAAAATAATTTACCCGATTATTGATAAATTACATTGCCAGAAAATAAATCAGTAATAACGGTAGTTATAAAAATTAACGTTAAATTAACGTATTCCTCTATCCGAACCAATGACTACCCATGCAATCTCTCGTCCATTGAGTTTGGCAAACCCAACACCACTGAAAACCACAGCCTGCTCGTGTACAAACCATATGCATGCATCCACCTAAAAAAATAACAATTTCGAAGTATTTTTCGAAAATAGAAAATTGACTGGTTTGATAAAAAGTTTTCAGAAACTATGAATACCATCTCTTTCGGTAGGTGTCCTACATTTTGGACAAGGTTTAGTCGATATTTGTATGGTTTTTTTACTAGCCTCATCCCATTTAGCCTAAAATAAAATATATCCATAAGATTTTTGCACTATTACGCGTCACAACTTTGAACAATAATAATGTAAATACATCTTTAGCCTTCTGGGGATCAATGGTATATCCGTTAGATATAGATTTGTTATTAGATGCCTCTGAAGATTGTAATTCGCATTCTCCCACATGAAATCCTTGTAAACATCTTCTACAGAATACATACTATAAATCACATATAAAGTATAAACAATATATACTTCGTGTAATTGTTCCTATTATAAATCACAATTGTGTAGGATTCTATCTAAAATATAATCCATATATTAACTTACACCACAACCTGCAAAACATTGAATTTTACGACATTCTTCTTCATTTGCACCATCTTCTATAGATGGTGGTATTATGCCCATACCACAATCTGGCCTTGGACAAAGAAGTCCACCCTCTCGTAAAACATATTCCTCTGTACTAAATCGTTGATATTGCTCATACTAAATATTAAAATATATTTCAACAACTTTTCTTAAATCTCATATAATCTCTTAGTTTAGAAAATATATACCTGCTGTGGATTAAGAAGATGAAAATGATGGACTTCTGTAATAAAAGAGTTGGAACATCCTGCGGGACAGGGAAGAGTATAGTAACCTTTTGTTGCTTCAAATTGAAACTGACGCTCGCGTAAACGTACAGAACAATATTCTTTAAAGCAATCTAGGCAAGTTACATGGGCTGCTTCGCAAGGAAAAACCAATACTGTATCCCTATATATATATAGGTAAAATTAGATCATATACATATAGATAAATTTAGATTATTATCTGATCCTCTCATTATTATCTGATACCTTATATCTGTACAAGCGAGACAAGGTACATTCATGGAATTTGGCTTGATATAATAAAGTGGTACTGCCTGGTCATCTTCACCTAAACTAATATGATTTGCACACTTGAAAAAGAATTGAGCATAAAAAACTTGTAATTCGGTGTCTTCATTAGAAGATACTGATAACTCGCATAACTCATTTTCGCAATGAACCGTTATTCTTTTGGGTTGTAAAACATCTGGCCAACATTGTGGATCTCTATCTACTGTAACGGCACCACTACCACAAGATGCACATTTGACTCTTAACTTCCCTGTAGTTACAGCTTTGCACGGCTTTGAACAATATACATAAAAATGTGCTCGAGTTTCTCGTTGCTCTACCATAAAATATGATGAAAATTATATAATATAATTAGTTCATTTTTGATTTATTATAGTAAATATAGCATATGTAATATAATAACCATCTGTGGATGAATTTGTCTGATCTGTTTCCTCTAATGGCAAATCTGTAAGAGTTTCATTCATTGGTTTACTCCCACTACTACTAATTGTCGAATCAAAATCAGATCCTTCTGTTACCACCTCTTCGATAATATTTACAGAATTTATACTCTTATTAAGTCTTTGATGACGATTTTGAACAGCATGAAGAATGCTTTGCTGACCCAAATCACATTCCTATAGACAATTATATAGAAATATATAATATTTTATAAAATCATATATTAAATTTTATAAACTATAATCACAATTGTTTTGTACCTCTATTACTGTTGAATTATGTAGTTCTTTACCAGCGAAAATAATTTTAATATCTTCTGGTGCCATCCCCATTCGGGGTGCTAATATTTCTTTCACATTTTTTATATCCCATTTAGGATCTAAATCCACAGATAGAGTATTTCCTGTATTTGTTTTGATATATATACTTAATGAATTGCTAATTTTCTTTTTACCAAACCATAAAAGCTCTAACATCCTGATAAATGCGTTTTTTACTAAATCAAACAAGAAACTCATAACGATAACAATGTATTCTGTACAATCTTCTAACCATTGCACAGTTAGAAGATACAGTAAACATAATTAACAACAATAAAGCCTAAACGAACATAACCTCTACCTCCATCATAGATAACCAATATGAGAGACTAGAATTACTTCCATCATAGATAACCAATATGAGAGGCTACAATATGAGAAAAATTATATATGTCTGATAACTAACGCTCTCTGTAAACACTCATGTGCGATTCTATACATATTGTAATATCGATAACGTTGACCTTAATCATCGTAGAATTGATAAAAAAAAAAATTATAAAAACTTCCATTATCAACCCAATAATAAAAACTTGCTAATATTTCCAAAAATCACATTTGAAGTATGGAAAGGAAAAGAAAGTAATTCATAATAATACAAAATTTGTTCATCATCAATATAAAGAAATATTTTTCTACTAATAATATAAATTTTATAACATCTTCATTATATCCTTAACATGCAAAATATTTTAATTACTATGTGAATGAACGAATACTTACATTTAGACATATTAAATTGTCGTTATTCGAATATTGAAATTCGTAAAAAGGAAGAACATGTCACTCACCTTCGATTTCTTCGTGAACAATAACGATTTTTAACGACTTTTTGATTCCGTGATTTTAGTAACAGTGGCATTTAAAAAAACCGCGAAAAAATAGTAAAAATAATGTAAGTATGAACGTAATCTTTTTCTTTTCCTTTTTTTTTTCTAAACAAAGCATTCGAAGTATTTCGATATTAAATTATATAAAAAATGATTGTAAAATGTAAATTTACAAAATACTTCATCATATGCTTAATTAAAATTTCAGTTTATACATTATTTGAAACATACACTAATTAAGTACAATATATATATAACTTGCATATCACAATGTTAACATATTATTTTTATAAAATAAATCATTTTTCTTCTATAATAAAATCAGTAAAAAAGAAAGAAAAAAAATGGCATAAAGCTTACGTACTATTTACATAGTGTGTACTAAAGTAATGCATCTCATATGATGTGATACAACTTTCGATGTTATATACATACGAGTAAATGACATATAGAATGCTTAATTAATTATTTTTACATTATGCAAGTACATAATAAAATCATTGGAGTAATATATTTTCAAATGGTTATGACACACATTACTCTCAAGGAGAGAGAAACTCTTATAAAATATAAAAATTTTCTTATACTATTTCTATGAAGTTTATATAGCAGTGTAGCATAAAAAATCTAGATGAAATTGTATTAAAAATATATCTCTTCAAGATAAATGCATGACTAGAGCAAAAAATAGTTGGAATTTTCTCCCTCCATTTAACACTTGCATTGTAATTTCTCATCAAATGACTATATTTTATTTCTTCAGATGTTAATATTATCATAATAAAAAAAAAAAAAAAAAAAAAAAAAAAAAAAATTAAAAAAGAAAAAGAAGAAAAAGAAGGCGCGACATGAAAAGAACATAACTTTGTCACAAATACGATAAAAATTGATTAATGATTACTTTATAAATGGAAAAAAAATTATTCGAATAAGACGAATGTAGTTAATACCAAAATGATATTATTTTTTTCAATACGAAATTCTACAATTATTAAGATAACTTAAAAGATAGGTAAACATAACGAATAAAAAAACTGAATAAAACATTTTTCTATAAAAGAAAAGGAGAGGATTTTATCATGCAAGTATCTTTGATGTTCTTGATACGAATATATGTTAATCCTTTCTACTCGAAGTATTATAATAAATTATTCTTTTCATCAATATATATATATATATATAACGTATGTATGTATATATATATATATATGTATATATATATATGTATATATGTATATGTATATATATATATATATATATATATATATATATGTATATATATATATGTATATATGTATATGTATATATATATATATATATATATATATATATATATATCACGTCTAAAACATTAATATAGTCATTAGATTCGTTCTTTGAAGTTTAGTTTAACCGATAAATCAAAATCGATAGAGTTTCATAAATCATTAAATGAAGCTCCGATTAAAAAGGATTAAAATAAATGTGCGTTATTTGCACGATCAAGCTAGAGATTATTTATTATCGCAAAAGTGCAAAATCTATCGGAATCCCTTCAATGATCCTTTATAATGATCGCCCTATTGTGCTTTTGACCAAATTAAATAGATATCCTCTCATAAAATATGACACCTAACCAGTTTTCCAAAAATAACTTTTCATACTGTCCTATATTTATTTTTTTCTTTTCTTTCTCTTTTAATTATTACTAAAAATCGCAGCTTTTTCTCTAAATTGTGCGCGTCTTGCTGCCTTCTCAGCTTCCTCACGTTTTCTTTCTTCTTGTTCCATGCGAATTTCGTCCTCAAATTTACTAGATTTACGAAGCTGCTCGATCTACGGATATAAATGTAAATTATATAAGGAAAAAATAAAGAGAGCATTTTTTTGTTATTAAAGTCAGAAAAATTTTTCAGTTCTTATTTGCTTCATATTATTACAAACAATAGATTTTACCTTAGCTTCAAAAAAGTTCTTGGCACCTGATACGCCAACCTCATCCACGTCTACTTCGGTCAGACGAGCCAATTGTCCTAAGCCAGAATCCTGCTCTAATTCACCAGCATGTGCCTTACGGTAAATCAGAAGAAACTGTAACATTTTGATATACATTCATGAATTATTACATTAAAATCTAACGAAAAAATATCTTCCAAGTGAATTTCTAATACTGCTGCTATTACTACTACTACTACTACTACTACTACTACTACTACTACTACTACTACTACTACTACTACTACTACTACTACTACTACTACTACTACTACTACTACTACTACTACTACTACTACTACTACTACTACTACTACTACTAATAATAATAATAATAATAATAATAATAATAATAATAATAATAATAATACCGAGAAAACATAGATAATAATAAAAACAATAATAACAGCTTATTTATATAATAGTTATATAATATTATATATATTCAATAATATTTCACAAAGATTCTTTATGTTGGTTTCTTCCCAAAAATACCTTAAAGGAACAGATACTTTGACACAGCCGAAAATACTAATATTGATAATAATGATAATAATAATTATTATTATCTTAATAGTAATTAATAATTAATAATTATTATATATTAATAATAATAATAATTATTATTATATAATTATTATTATTATAAATAATAAATAATTAAATAAATAAAATGATACTATATGATGATACTATAGATGAAAATCATAACTAATAATTATCAGTAAAATTATTATCTTCTTACTTCGCGAAAGGATATACGTCCGTCACCATCTTCGTCAACTTCATGTATCATTGCCTTTAAACCGAGATGAGTTTGAGGTGCTCCTAGAACTTCCATCATACGTTTCAATTCATTTAGATCAAGATAACCATCGTGTCCATCATCGAATCTGTAAGTTGATACAACGGTTGCTAAATATGTTAAAAAGAAGAATTGTTCTGTACAGGATAGTAATTACAAATGAATGAATTTAGTCAAATGACAACAAAAATAGCATGAATATAAATGAGATAAAAAATAACACTTATATCTATTTGGTCAATATTTTTTTCTTTTTTATTAATAAAGTAAATTTTAAAAATGAATAAGTACATTTTTTCTAAAATAAATGATCGATATATATAAATATTTTAGTTAAAATAAATAATAAAATGTTAAAGTTGCATCAAAGCTGCATCATCACTTATATTGTCTTATAAAAAGAAATATCTTCGTTCGAATATATTATGTACCGATATTTTATTATAAAAACTAACCATTTATTTAAAATACTGACCCAATAAATAACATATAAAAAATAATGCATCAAAGAAAAAATTCTAGTTCTGACATTTTCTTTGCTGAAAATTACATTAATCGTAATGAAGGTGCTACGAGTATGAAAATATTTCTTTTTTAAGCAGTATAAAATATTAATTAAAATATTTTGAAAGAGAAAAAATATTCGAAATCGTTAAAAATAACTATATCACTTCAATAGTATTTGATAAAAGTATAATGTAACGGATCCTACATCAAAGTATCGTCGAATTCAAAAATATTTAGAGATTAGGACACACCGAATAAAGATCGATGAATGTAATAAGGTACAAATTGTTATTTTTTAACTGAAATAAATTAAATTTAAGCTTCTAAAAAATCCCACAATATCGATACGCTCCTGTGATGAAACGTATAAAGGCGAACTATCGTAAAGGTCGAGGTTGCGTGCTTATAAACATACTCGAACGACAAACGTACTCTGATCGATAAGAAAATGTAAAAAGTAGATTAAAACCGTTCTTCGATCGATCGTCCCACTGAACGCAAAATCCTCGCTTCGTTGAAGTATCTGAAATCTTTTATTTATTATCAGATTTTTTTTTTAATCAATGACAGTACGAAGATACTTCTTTTTTAAAGAAAATATTATTTTATACGAATAGCATTTATATTATACATTATATATTATATATTGTATATTATATATATATTATATATTACATATTATATAATATATATAGTATATATATATATATACATAGAAAATGTGGAGGAGGAAGAACGACAATGAAAGCTATTATATTCGTTCAATTTGTCGCAGCATCATTTCTAAGGGGAGAAATATAAAAAATCAGGCCAAGGTAAGCATACAAATATGTAGAAGATGTTCCTTCTAAGTTCTCCGTATTACTACCCTTTACTTGGAAAGATCGATATTGCGGAGATCGCTCTTTTGTATGTATAAAGGGCAGGTTATCAACGACTCATTGATTTAACATTTAGCACCGCCAAGAGAAAGTACAGTAAAACGAATATATGCCATGAGCTAATTGTATCGATTTACTAAGAAAGAATTATATATATTCTTCATAGTTCGAATAAAAATTATACGATTAAAAAATAATTTATCAAAAGAGAATATTTCTAATTTCTCCATTTTCTTTACCGGAAATGTCATTAATTGTGTCACGTGTGTATACTACGTGCATATGATAAAAATTGTTTTCCAATTTCTTAATAACAAATTAAATTTTAAATAACAAATAATATTTTTAATTATTTTTAAATTATTTTGTAATTTAAGAATTTGAAAGAAAATTTGTTTAATGAAATTTTTTAAATTATAAACAACTGTATATTAAATAATAATCAACGAAGTATAACGGACCATATATATCATCAAATACAAAAATGGTCGAAGAGGTTATGATGCACATAGAATAAAAAAAAAAATCGATGAGTATTATAAGGCACAAGCCGCTATTGTTTAACTTGCTTGTCACGACAACTATAACTTCCTCATGGAACTCTATGCTCTACTATAAAGATGTATACTAGAATTTCGCTGAATCGCCAGAGGTACCTAAGCACGAAACACTCCTTCTCATGGTAATATGAATTGCCAATACGTTGTACATTCATCGACCCTACTGAACATTTATTAAGACCGCAATACAGCAGGTTATTGTCATCGTGGTTTTGGATTAACTCGATACCTGTACGAGTAAATATGAATCACTTTTACTTACACGTAATCCTGGTTAAAAGATTATATAGTGGTAGAACGAGCTATTAATCCTAGAGAAAGTGTAATGTTTATAATAAAATGTTCATTTACAACACCAGCTTATTTTGTAGATAAGGAACTAATTATTAGTACTTTTCTTTTATTATAGAATTCATTTTTTTAGAAAGCATATGCTAGACACAACCCTCTTATAAAACCGTTAATTCGTATCGTGTTATAAGAAATTACGAAATAAATAAATTGAACGGATACGTTCTGTATTATGTGAAAACCATGTATATAGGATACTTCTCGAAACTGTACAAAATTTAAGAGATTTCGTTCCATGTCAAATTTGACATATAATAAAATGAAATATTATTTGCAATTAAAAAATTTTTCATGATTTAACAATATACATTAATTTACATTAAAACTGAAAAAAAAAGAAAAATTCAAGAATTTAAAACGAAATAGATAAAATAGAAAGTTTGCGAATTCAAGTAATTAGAAAATCTCATTGTAATTTGATTATGGAATATAACTATGATAAGATATTTATCTGTGATTTTATGTAATAATTAAGACCCGTTGCATTAACCATTGTGTTACACCATGGATCACTTTTGTTTTGTGTAATCCTTGATACAGTGTATATATGTGTATTGGACGGTTTATGCAATTTTTATACTGTGTTATATTAAAACAGTGCTCTTAGAGTGCGTTATAGGAGATGTTATAAGAGAGTACCTTGCAATTTTTTGTTTACCGTTTTATATCGAAACCGTTTTCAGAAAGTACCGCGCTATAGAAGGATATTTTGTAATTCTTTTACTGTGTTATATTGAATTATAAAAAGGTATCTCGTAATTTTTTTATCGTATTCTCTGAATACCGTATTATATCGAAACAGTGTTCTTAGAATACCGTGTTATATCAAGACTATGTTCTCAGAGTACCGTATTATAAGAAGGTTCCCTGTATATATGTATACTTCGTTACGTTAGATATGTATCAATCGATTTCTTTATGCAACCTATCCTCCATCTGGTAGGAAAAGTTCAGCGTTCTAAATCCACAGGCACAATTTCTAATATCCAAAATATAATACGACTAATCGATAAATTCATGATCGGTATATCACTTGAATTGTCGAATAAATTCTTTCTCCAATTACGCATTCGATACACGCAATTTCTTAGAACGACTACGAAATAACGGCTCGTACACAAATACGTAATGAGGATACAGAAATCCGCACGTTGGTTTAGATATACGATTCACGAAGGGTTTAGCTGCACGTGGTGTTTACACTATGAGAGGGAACGTAACGATCGGTAAATGTACACAACTTCTATTTTAAAACACAAGACGTCTGATACTTTAAAAGAAACGATATCGTCTAATACTCAAGAAATCGATGATCACGTTGATGGTAATTTTTTTTGTTCTTAGAAAAAAAAACAATATGCACAAAAAATATTACGCTTTCAAATTTGACGCGTAATTTTCTGCGCCAATTTTGAATTTTCAACTTTCGTTTCCCGTTATTTCCACTCATTTCTCGTAACATTTTCGATTAGATCTTAGAGGAAATTAAAGTATAGTCAAAGTCGGAAGAGGATGATAAAGACGCTGAAAATTCAATCAAAATAAAAGGAAACCTTGTCACCGTGCGACTCATCGAGACAGGAAATGCAAGATAGATAACCACAAGATACGAAACATCTGCGGATACATGTTCGCTATCATGTGTCACCGAATAGTCAAACCACAAAGTACAAAATATGTTCATACATACATATATATATGGTAGATTGTTTAAAGTGAAAAGTGTTCTGCCGAGTTGGCTACCGATATTGCTTGAGACGCTTGGTAAACATATTCGCGAGACAGTAACCGGCAGTTTGAAATGATCACCTTACGTGACTCACCCCGTCTTTGTGAGCGTGCGTCAGCGTATATGTATGCTGCACACGTAGAAAGAAAAACAGGGACCTCGTAGCATACCGGTTCCTGAAAAGTGCGTCTTCCCTTAATAGAAAAAAAAAAATAGAATTCCGTAAACTGTTTTGTGGAAAGAAGTATCCCGATTTATGAGGTACAAAAAGGAGAAGTTTTCATATTTTCGACGAATATTAATGTATTAATTTAATCATAGAGGACAATGAAATCAAACATTAATGAGTACGACAGATATTGTAAAATGTTTACGAAAAAAAAAAAAGACCGTATCAAAAGAGATAAGCAGTCTTACCGGAATAATATCCAATGAATTTTTTCTTTTTTCTTTGTTCTGTGAAACAATTCTGAATTTATAATACGTAGGTTTCAAAAGAAGTTGGTATATCTCCGAGAGACAACATTAAACGATAAAGGATTACTATCTACGTTAGATAATATAAAGTTAAAATCAGTGTATTCGTCTCAAAAGATAAAGTTAACGATATTCGTATGAGAATCTTTAAAAAGATCACAATGTTTCATTTAGTTACAGATAAAAATATTTTGATGGTTATTAAGAAACAATGAGTCAAACGGACTTCGATCATTCATAGATAGAGATAGAAACTTATGTTTACGACCTTTCTTTCAAACTTATTGTTTAAATACATATCGATGATAGGAATAAAAGAAAAAGTATGACTTTTTTTTGTCGGTGAATAGGTCAATGTCGAATTGTCTATTATAAGAATAAAACGAACAATCATATTCTACAATCAGGTATCATTAACGCAGCATCCTTGCATTGTGACATTCATGTTGGAAGAATACAAATGCGTAGTAATAATATGCATGTCACGAAATGTTTTCTCACGAAATATGTCGTATCATACATAATCAATTAAGGAAAAACAACGAGCGGTATTATTATAACAATATCTTTGTCTTTCTATAAACTAAGAAACTAATGAAAAAAAGTATAGAGATAATATGAAAAGGAAAATATTATAGTCGCTCTCTCTTTCTCTCTCACCTGTTGAAGGTTTGCTCGTATCGTTTGATCTCCCGGCGAGAGAGCTCATGGAATTCGGTATAGACGTTAACAAATCTGTATTGTTTCTTCACTTCTTTACCCTCATCGAGATCCTCGTTGATCCGTTGCCTCCTGCTAAGAATGTTACTAAGCTCAGCGTCCGCAGACATCTCCTATCTTTACCAAAGATTTCCCTCCAACCGAGTGGATTATCTCTCTCTTTCTATATTTTGATGTCCTTTAGAACGAAGTTTCACGTTTCTCTCTGCAGGTACCGCTAGACTTTTCTCGTTCTAGTTCGTTAGAACGTTAAGTAAAGGTAAATAACTGAACGTAAGATTCTTGATGTTAATTAAATCCTCGCTAAATCGTTCTGTCAAATTAAAGAGACAGTAGAGAGAGAAAGAGAGAGAGAAAAAGAGACAGAGAGAAAAAGGGAGAAAGAGGGAGAGAGAAAAAGAGAAATAAAAGACGAACCACACACCACGATGAGACCACATGCACTGGCATGCATTGACGGCGCGCCGAACGAATCGACTGGTGCGAGCGCGGATTCGTTCCCAGGGCCGTATCCGAAGAAAACCAATAAGGCGCTAATATCACCTTTTATCTGGATCAATTTTCATATGCTATTTTTTTCCTTTTTTTATATATATATATATGATAATTATATACGATATAATGTATACGATATTTAATAATATTGAATAAAATATATTGAATTAATTATTATTATTTATATTATATATTTAATATAATTTTTATGGTTTTACAGATTACACCTTACCATTTATAATTGGAGACAATTCAAGTCTTAAATTATATAAAAAACGCGTGATAACGAATAAAGAAGTATTTTTAAATATTTCTCTGAATCCGATAAAAATACTTTGCTCTCTTTTTTTTTGTGGAGGTTGGAATAAACCAAATTGTGAAAGATAAAACACAATTTATATTTACTAATACTCTTATATGCATAATCAAAGTCCAGACGAAAAAACTGATTAACTTTTTAATGATATCTGCGAGTTAGAACGATGACCTTTTAACGAATCTGTTTCAATACTAATTTAAATAAATACAGTATGAATACTCAAAAATATTTATTTTAAAAGATACAAATATTATCATACTTTTCGCTTTTCAGAAAAACACGAATACGCTATTTTGATTGGTTTCCTTCCTTTACGTCACATTCTGAATAACATCTGAGTAACATAAAACCATATAGTTTATATCAATTTTATTCAACCAATAAGAAGTTTTCTTAAATATCAGATTCTTCCTACGGTCGACTTGATTGGTCGTCAATGTCAAACACAACAAATATTAGCTAATTACAAGTTTCGTATCTTTCTACATTCATTATATAAACACGTTACGATTGGTTAAACTGAATACATGCTAAGAGATTTTCTAAATGATTATTTCCGATAGAATTATCATTTTTTTAAACTAATTTAACAACATGAATATGAAATATTCATTTCTAGCGAGTACATATTGAGCGGAATCTTTTTATCGATACAATTACATCAAGCATCCATAGAAGTAAGTTTGACTAAGAGCGTCATCTGGTATTCTTTTCATGGATTGGCTATCCTTATTGGTCCTTCTCTCTCCGTTCGTTTCCCTTACTCCTTTCTCATTCTTTCTTTGTGGGAGAAAAACAAGTAAGAGAGAGCGTATGCAATATTTAACGCAGGTGGAAAGCCGTAAACGTAGTTATCAACGGTAGAATATTTCCTTTTGGACAGAATAGAGAACAACAAAGAAAAAATCTAGTGACTGCGCAGTTAAGTTAACGCGACCACGCGCGCGAATCTTAGAAAAGGAAAGAGCTCTGTGTTACGTAGGAAAAACAGAGGAAGGAAGAGTGGTGGGCGGAAGAGGCGTGTGCTGACTGACCGACCACTACATCAAGCTTTTCGTAGGCTCTGTTTCTTGGCATTGCAATTATCTAGGAAACATAGATACTCGCGGGTTTAACAACGGCGTACCGCTTGTACAACTCCTTGTGTTCCTACGTTCGTGCTCGTGTTCGCGTTCATTGCACACGGTCAATCGAACGCCCCTCGTAACCCGTAGCTACTACGTGTCCAAAGATTTTCATCTTGATGCAATTGATTTGGATAAAAATTAGTGACAACAAAATATTACGATCATTTCATACACGTGTGAAAATAACGTACCTATGAGGACCGAGGCGAGCTACGTAAGGCAGCAAGGTTTGACGGTAGTGGATAATTCAGAGGTTGGTTTGCGACGTTTATGAGCATGCCGACGAAAGGGAAGCAACAACATCACCTGGCCCATCACCATCATCATCATCAACAGCAACATCATAATCCACATCAGCAACATCCGCTTGTAGTCAACGTTAACGTTAATAATCCTGGTGTTCATCATCTGTCCCAAGGATACAGTACGGTGGTTGCCACGAGTACACCGCGTTACATTTCGAATGCCGGTGAGTCATTTTTATTTTCTTAATCTTCATATTTTTTACAGTTTATAATTTTAACAATTTCTTATCGTATATTTTCAACCTGAGATACACCTAACTTAAGAATGCTTTTAACGAGATGTATATATATGTCGTATAATAGTCATAATTTGAGGTTAGAATGGTCACGCGGGCCATGTGCCTACTCGTCGTAGTATCAAGAATATCGAAAGAGAAGCACTCATCGTTATGATATATATATATATATATATATATATGTATGTATATATATATATATTTATATATATATATTAATTTGATATGAGTCCAAAATTGTTAGATACGACGTCAATTTTATTCTATATATTTGTATTCATCGCTTACAAATATTCTTTAATGAGTTGTGAGGTTATGAATCTTCTGAAATAACTATTTGCAAGCTGTGAATAAGTTCATTAGAATTTTGATGGTTCCAATAGCATTTCGTTACATAAGTTTATTAAATTTAGTTTATGTTACATTTATAAACTTCCTTTAATAATATTCTTGCTCTTAACGCAAAAGAAAAATATTGCCGTTTATATTTATTCAACAAAATATTAGAATTTGAAGACTTATTATGAATAGAACAGTAATTAAAATACATATGAAATAATTCGCTTGAAGATATTATGGCTAGGAAATAATGTATAGCTCGTAATGTATATAAAGTTAAAGTTGACGTTAGTCCTGTTAATAGCATTATAGAATATCTTTCTACTTAGTTAAACTATTATCTAATCTAATAAATAATGAGGAAAGAATTAATTTTAGAATTAACAAGATCTAAAATAAATTATTACTTATAATATATGCAAAAAAATATTCAGGCTTTGAATAAAAAATATTCAGGCTATGAATGTGTATACAGTACAAAGATAAATTTAAATTCCGTTTTGTGTAAATATGTGCACGAATTATTACCAAAGAACATAAATAATAGGGAACAAATATATTTATCTTTTCTCAAGAATTTCTTTTTATCTTTTACGAAAGTAAATACATTTACTAGAAAAGAAGTTAGATATTGATAAGAGAGGTTGAGTTGAAGATAAAACAAATCGAAGACACAAAAGAAGATTGATTAGGACAAAATAAACAATTTAATTTGCTATTATCTTGCAAAGATGTCCGAACTTTGAATTATGTTGATTTTATCTACTAAACTGTATGTATATAGTAGTTTAATCTCCAGCTATATATCTTGAAAATTCATATAATTTATCTCGTTTTTTTTCGTCTTTATCTCTACAACATATTTTTATAGAAAAAAATTTTTTTTTTCATCTATATCTTCGATATCGTAAGAAGTAGTAAAATTCTTAGTATGTTAAAGTTACACACTCCGAAGGCCTTGTAGTAATCACGTTGTGTTATAAAAAGAAAGGCCTCTGAGTGGCTGTATATAGATATTCAACTCGACAAATCAGATCGCTCGGAATCCTTATGTTAGAAAAAGCGGTAGATACAAAATGTGAATCATTTAGAATCTTCTATTTGATTAAATTTTCTAAATATAAATTATATTTTTCTTTTTACCTGGCATATATCGTAATCTGCGATATAAATGAAACATGATTTTAAGAAGAAATTAAAATGATAATAAATTTAAATAAGAAAATATGCTGAAAAGTGTGTGAAAAATGAATACAAATTATATGTCATTTATAAGTCAATGAATGTTGTTAAATGACATATAGTCATTTAGTATATGTCATTTTAAAGAAAAAGTTTTATATGAAAAATTGAAAGATTGAAAATATCATTAACATTTGATTTTGCAAGAAATTATTCTATTATTAATATAAATTGATAACAAGCATATGGTACCTAAACTAGTAGACGAATCCATTACACTAATTATTAATATCACGTAAAAGAAATTATAATTCGCAAAGCATATTGTCAGTTAGGTTAGCATCATGACGTTGAGCATGGTAATGCGCGAACTGAACGAAAACGAGCCCATAGAGGAGCACACCTTTTTTACAATCATGGTAGTTATATCGTTGTTTGGTTGGTAAGACGTTATTCTCAAGACTGTGCTCTTTCGTGTCCGTCGTTATTCCGGCGGTTCAAAGTACTAAAACGATAGTTATAAACTTCATTCTCAAGAAACGTTTTTAATCTTATTAGTATTCTTGAAATCCTTTCGTTTGTATAACGCGCGGGACGGGACATTATTTCGTTTAGCAAAAAGCGTGTATTAGAGACATTCTACTCTACCAAAGAAGGCATATACTGTTTTAGCAACGACGAGCATATGGTTAAGAGTCCTCGTGTCGGGTGCGTGGCGAAATTCATTTATCCTACGCGTGTTTTTCCCTGTCCTTCTCGTGTATCGCGTTTATCAGATAAAGAATTGTAATTATTAAAAAGAGAAAAAATAAGAATTATAATTTGAAGAAAAAAGAAAGTTCAGAGAGAAGGTAGGAAAAACGATTATAAAAGATAATTATTCTATTCTTTTCTTTGACGTAACCAAAAATCAACAGCCTTGATATTTACTCGTTACAATTATTGTAAGGAAGCAAATTCAAAGTACCGCCAAGAAAATTATATAATACTTTTTATTTCTGAACAATAATCTTTGTTTAAACGATTCGTCGCACGTGACCAATATTAGTAAATCGATTTGGATTCCTAACGGAATAGAAATTTTCTTTTTCTTCGTGGCGTGAATGTTCACGATTAGTTAACATTATTTTTTCACACATATACATACACACACATCGTAACGGAGTGCACGCGATCGCCACGCGTACACATAATCACGCCGTTAACATGCACTTAACCGTCAAGGACATGTGTCATCATTGACTTAAAGACGGCCTACTCAGACTGGACATACGTCCCCACAACAGCACCGTACGACGGAAATGTCGACAGTTGTAGGTAAGTTCGTCGCGCGCATAACACCAACATCGGTCGAATGTTTTTTACATTGTTCGTACATACCATCATGAGATGCCGGATGTTCGTCGAATGGATCATACAAAGAGTCAGGCAGACAGGGAAAGAGATATGTACTCTTTTCTTTTACATGGAATAATATTCCATCTACAATGTTGCTGATTCTCTATTTTTCTTTATAATATTTTTTGTATGTGAATACGAGATATAACAATTTGTTTTTGCTTTCACAAAATCTATCATGATTCGCACGTAACAATTTGAAACGCCATAAGAAAAGCAGAGACGGCACGATACTGAGCATGATGGCGATAAATTGTTTTCTTGCTGCGTATTTCTGAACGGTACTGCAAGATGGCGCGTTAGGTTTTAATTAATCCTATACTTCCATTTCGTACATCCGTTATGAGATATGAGAAAAAAATTAATTTTATTGTTGGGTTTATAATGTTATTAAGTTTCTTAAAAATGTAAACTTTTTAATATGTTGAATGATAAAAATAAATTAAAGATAACATTAACAGAATTTGAAGGAAAGCTCTTGTTATTTGATCATTCGATATTAGTTGTTTACAGGACATATTCTTTTGATGTTCTTGTTAAATTTAAATGATGAAATTGATTGGTAAAATTAAAATGAATGAATATCATAATGCAAAGTAAAATTTGGATAGTTTATAATCGTGTTGCAGGACTAGAGAAACGTACGTAATGTTCAATCGTGATTTTCAGGTGAAAGTTGACTCAGGTAACAAACTTGAAGTTCGATAAAATCCGGATCATTATTTAAGTGACTAGGTAGACATAGAAATACAGTTTGGTTCGTCATAATTCTTGTAAAATTATGGTATTGTTAAAGAAGAGAATGTTTAGAGAAATGAAGTTATTTACATATATATATATATATATATATATATATATATATAATTGTTATGACTATTTATAAATATTTATTCCTCGAATAAATATTATACATATTTTATTATATATATATATTTTATTTTATTTTATTTTATTTTATTTTATTTTATTCTATTCTATGTTTTATTATATTATATATAAATCTCTCTCATATGCTTTGAGCAATAAATATTTATCGTATATATTTATGCATGTATATATTTATATTTGTTATATATAACAAGCAAACTGTTCAAAGATTATATATTGGAAGTAAAATTTGCAGCATGAAATATAAAAGAATTAAAACAAGCGTGTAAAAAGAAAATGAAATACTATTAAGCTTCTCTCTCCGGATGTTCGGCGGCCTCTTTCTTGAGCGAGCGGCCTTGTCAGGAATGCGTATTTTCTACCGGTTCTCCGCGTACTTACTTCGCTACGGATCAGTGTTACGAACGTCCGCCATTCCTCTTAATGTTACCAACGAAAATTTTATCTTTAGTAATATCATTTCGTGTATTGTTTCACGGTGATTTCTATAACAATAAAATTGATTAATGTATTATTATCTTTACGATCTTTACAAGCAAGCGCTCTATCGATGAAAGTAAAAAAAAAAAAGAAATATAGAATCTGCATTTCCCTACATCTTATGGTATATAGATTATCGGTTGAAAGTTGAAAAAAAAAAGGAAAAAAAAAATAATATATAATGCAGCTGTAGTGGACAGAGAACACTTTCAACTATCGATGACATAATCAAACGGTTTCTCTTGCACTATGCAACAGGCAATATAACGGTAAGGCGTACTCTACAATATATAAATTCTTCACTTATAAAAGCATTTCGAACGACCAATCAGAGAAGCGCGTATACGGCCTTACAGTGCTACGTGACATTTCTCATGATTACCGTTTTAGTCGACGACTCGATTTACGCGATATAAAACAATACCGTATTTTGCTATCGTATGTCGTGAAGAGAAGGCATAAGACGCCTTCTTCCGATCGCGTTGTCCTGTTATACTTACATTTGTCACGTATCCATGATTCGAATTAAAATTGAATTTTCGAATACGTTCGAATTCTCTAGCTATTTGCTTATCCGTCGGTAAAGAAGTTTCCGTATAAATCGTATTCTTTTTCAAGAGAATGAAATTACCGACTAGGTAAGATCGATATGAATAGAAAAACGAAGTCGTTGAATAAAAAAAAAAGAGGGAGAGTGGAAAGAGAGAATCACTATTACATTCTCCCGCGTATCATGCCAAAGGCACGCTATTCCTCTCTCTCGCTCTCTCTCTCTCTCTTTCTCTTTTAGTTCGCACTCTCTTCCTCTCATCCCCTCCTTCTTTCCTGGTTGGGTTAAGGCTCTTGACCACGGTGTCGGCGACGGTGGTTAGGCGTCCGTCGGTGCCCAATTTCAGATAGTTTCAGGGTTAGCACGCAATAACGCGTAGTGCTGAGCATAAAGGCTGTTGGCAAGGGTGGCAGGTCATTGCCCGGACGAGGGAGAAAGCCGGGATATATCGACCCTCCCTTCGTACAGACTCTCCTTCGTCCAGACGTTCGTTTGCTCGCTCGCTTGCTCTCTCGTTCGTTCGTTCATTCGTTCGTTCGTTTTTTCGTTCGTTCTTCCTTTCCTTCTTTCTTTCTTTCTTTTTTTCTTTCTTTCGTCGTTCGTCGTGTCTGCTGCGTTGAATCTCCTACTCTTTTAGCTCTCTTCGTTTCTCTCTATCCTGCCCCCACCTCTCCTCCCTCAGTCCGGTAACCTCGTACTAAACGCCCACGTAGAGAGTACTACTGTTCGACACCACGAGGTTTCCATGCTACCTTTCCAAGGTCAACGGCTCGAGGGCTCAAAGACCCCTGGAAAGCGACTTGTATGGTTCATCTTTCCCTCTCCTTCTTCCTACTTCTTCTTTCTCTCTCACTCTTTTTCACGCTGATGCTACGATAAACTTAGCGAAACTCAAGATCGAACGTATTCCTAAAAACAACTTGAGAACCGATCGTTCTCTCTCTCTCTCTCTCTCTCTCTCTCTCTCTCTCACTCTCTCACATTCATTATTTTTTTCTTCCGTACCGTAGGTGATTAAGGAGTACCGTTTGTATAAGCAGAATTACATTTAGCTCGAAGTTCGAACGATTAGAATCTTTTGTCGAGAACAGATATTGTACCATACAAAAGTGTTCCATATAAAATTTGAAGCTCTCGTTAAAATCCTACTAACGTCATTTCATAAAGAAACAGTAGTCAATGGGTAGAACAGCGAGAAAAGACAATACATACACACATGCATATAGAGAGGCTTATCTTTGTTAACCGACTTTACTTCTTAGCTTCTTTCCTGATCGATCAATTCACAAGACATTCTTTGCAGAAGAAGTAGTGATAACGCGTTACTTATATTATATATTATATATTATATATATATATATATATATATATATATAAACTTTTCTTTGTGCTTATTTATCTGCTTAATTAAGAAAAAAATCATTATAATTAGATAAAACTCTATCGTCTTCTTGGAATAAGTTTGATACAAAGAAAAAAGGTAGAACGAGGATGATTCTTCACTCTCAAATCTACATCGACAATGACTCAGAAGAGCAGCAGCACGATTTTGCCATGTGCGAAGGACTTTGAACTTAGCCGCATGTCTCGTACGATCGAAACGGTCCAACCGAGAGAGACGACAACAATATAGGAGGGTTGCGACGCCCCTTCTCTTCGTCCTCCTTCTCTTTACATTATCCTTCCCTTCTCCTCTCGGACCCCCCTCTTGTCAGTCTGGCTCTTCTCACGGCAGCCGCGCAGACAGGATCGTCGTATTTCTACTATTTTCGAAATCTTCAGTGTTTCTTCTTCGAACACGACTAGACGATTCTCTTTATCTTTTCTCATCCTTCCTTCCACTTACCTTTTTCGTATTCTTTTCTTCTAGTCCGCCTACACACACACACACACAAAACATGCATGCGCGCGCATGCTCATTGGACTAAGCGTCGACAAGACCTCAAACAGTAAGAAACTAAGACGTAGCTTCAGTGTTAGCATATTTTTCAAACATGCTTATCTCTTCAAACCGTTTTTCCTATTAAACTAAATTATTTGATTTTATTGATCTTAATTCATGATTATTTAATGGAATTTAATTTCAAAGATAGAATTTTTACTTAGCATATAGAAAATCTTAGATTGACGACTAAATAGAAGATGCTTACGGAAGAGCAAATCTTTTCACGTTCGCTCACAGGATGTCCGTTCATCATGGATATGTTGAAGATATCAATGGTCATGAGAATCAACATTTTCTCTTTCTCCCTTCCCTCTCCCCCCTCTCTCTCGCGATGTATTTCCTCTTTTCGCTATTCTTCAAGTTATGTAGGTCACACGTCTCCCTTCATGCACCTATCCTAGGCAAGCGAATCTAGGCTGTAAGCAGAGCGGCGAGTGCGTGTAGGTATCGATCGAACCACGGCGTCGCTGCGACCCGACTTGGTTGGTGCATCGTCGTCAAAACTGGGTTACCTACCGAACGAATTTACACATGCGGATCATCTTCCTCTCTTCCTTGAAGTGGCCTTTAGCCTTCTTCTCGCGTCTCCCTTTCTTCTCTTCGTCCACTTCATCGTTGGATTAGCGACATTATCCTTTACTTGTGCTTTTTTCGTGTATTCGGAATGATTTTCAATATCGTCCCAGTTTAAATTTCAACTTTACGTTCGTCAAATTCCTTATCGCATAGGTGTGTATTTAATAATAACGGGAAGACTCGAACTGAGAATAATTGTTTTACAGTAGGAGACAGGTGTTCTGACGCTGGTCACCAGATCTCATCTTTTGTTCCCTTCTCTACCTTCTTCACAGCCATTTCTTCTCCCATTTGGAAAAATATTCTTTCTTCCAACCATTTTATTACTTTCTCCACTTCCTTTCATCTTTACTAAATGCTTCATTCTTGTATTGAAATACGGATGCGTGATTTATTCCCTTTGGGATTTCCTAGACGTATATCGTGCTTGTAAAATTTATTACAAGAAATATTTTTTTTAAATATGAAAGAAGTACCGTAACGGTTAATTGTTATTTCTGAATTAGTATAAATTGCCTACAATATTTCACCAATTCGTTTCCCTTGGTCATTAGATTTTCTAGATTTCTATATCTGTACATCGTTTTCGCACACACATATTATCTGTTTTTATGATTGTACTTTCTTACTGTCCTTTTACAACATATTTCATATATTAACAGAGATGTTATTGAATCGTAATCGTTTAGAGATTTTCGGACGACAATTGACGGAAGTTCTCGAGACAAAGGAGACATTTTTTCATGTCATGACTTAATTACTTGAGATATATAAGATAAATATACAAATAAAAACAAAAATAACTTTAAACATTTTTCACGAAATCATTCAGAATGAATCATTGTTTATATTTTCGAATATAATTTCTATAGTCCTTGAATAACACATACGTTTAACCTTTCCTATGACTCTTTTAGTTATCTTCTTAGAATGTTGTGTTTATATTCCAGTTTATTGTACAAACACATTTCAACGATCAAATATCACTAGCCATTCAATTATATCAGAAGTACATTGCTTCATCATTGTTAAAATAATAAAAAATTATTAGCACAAACAGATTATTATAATGATATTGCTAAAAATAATATAATTAATAATATTATTAAATAGATGAAATATATATATATTTCATATATATATTCGTATATATTATTAATAACATAGAATATTTTGTTTAGTTTGTTTTTAATTGTGAAAGTATAGATATTTTCGGAAATAATGTGATTAGTTCTCATAATGATAAGCTTTTCTTCTTAACTTAATCTTAAGAGAAAGTCGGATGATTCATGGGACATTTTTTGGTATCAATACATTATATGCAAGATCAGTTATTAATGGCCGTAACAATTGCAGATTGTAATTTAAGATTTTGACTGAAGAAATTGCAACTTAAAAATTAAGTTTCGAATATATATAAGATAATTTTATGAAAAAAAGTTGTTTTAGTCATTTTTTTCTTTCCTTTTATTGAAAGGATTAAATTCATGACATTCGAAATGAAATAAATGCGTGTTATACGACGGTTAAAGATACTCAAAAGAGGGCTTGATTACTCGAAGTAAAAAATTAAAAAAAAAATAAAATTATACAAGATAAAAAATCGACTCGTAAATAATTTCAGTATTCACATGCAACTTTTTCGTAGGATTTAGTAGGTGTGACACATCTGGTGGTTGAGTTATTTAAAACGGGTTATACGTGCGCACGCACGCACAAAGCTGCTGCTTGCTACCACATTACCCTCAAATGCACCGTAACAGGGCTGTGCCCGCTGCATTCACGCGGGCCGAAGGGTATTCGCCGTCGATCTGCGCATGCGCACCAATGTCCTGCACTCTTGCCCATTGGCCTGCGCACGCGATCTTGTACGTTCGTCGGCTCTTTCTGCATTTCTTTCGCTGCTTCGAGGTTTGACTATTTCTCAGGAACGTATCGATTGTTATTTTATAAAATTCAAATTTTTATCTTTATTATCGTTTCAATAAAAATATCTATTCCCTTTGAATATTGTTAAAGATAATCAATGTATTAATATTGTGATACACGAAAGATAATATTTGAAATGAAACAAATTTTTTTATAATTTTTTATTTTCATTTTATACATGAAACATTATTTACGATAAATATTAATAATTAAGAATTATTTACAATCAGTTTTGAATACGAGTCAAATAACAAGTGCTTTATAGTTGATCCAATCTAAAGTAAATTGGTATATATTTCACGGATTAATCAAGAAATACAATTTGGCATGATTATGCAAATAATCCATGAGTAATTATCCAAAGAGATGTTTTCCACATTTTCCACATTTTTAAACTATATTTATATCAATAACTTTGACAAAATCATGGTCGTATACAATCACAGATCTCTAAAATAGTGTAAGAAAAAAGAACCCTCGTAAAGACATGGGGATATATGTTTTCCCATAGGCGGCCCTGACTTTCTTTAGTTACACTATGGACCGCTAGAGGACCACGATTCGTGGTTGGTTGGTTGGTAGGTCGTGCGAAGACTGGTTCGCATCAGTCTTACGCGTCCCTCATCGAAGGGTGCGCACCGCATTGGTATAATTGTGGAGTTCAGTGGTCTTCCCTCTTTTCCCCTTACCTTATACTTTGTCGATCTTTACGTAATAGACAAGAAGAGAAGAAGAAGAAGAAATACGTGGTACGTGGCGTAGCCATCCATCAAGGATAGCAACGTATATCCCAGAAAGTATAAAAAAAGAAAGGAAGCGACGCGCGTGACGTCTCGCGTGCGTCGCGTGGCCTTGTGTGTCGAGGCCACGTAACGTGAATCTCTTTGGTACCTTGATGGTGCTCTAGTGGTGCAGTGAGATTCGTTCTAGAGTCAGTTTGCAAGTGCGCGCGCGCGCGCGAACACACGACATACGTATAAACGTACGTATCCATACGAAGGGTGGACGAAGCTGTTCATCGTTCGTTTATTTTATTTTACATAGCGTTTAAGAGATATGTGTCGTTCCTTGTCGTCGTCGTCGTCATCGTCGTCATCGTCGTTGTTGTCGTCCTATTGGTAATAAAAGCGATTGCGCTCATAACGCCTTCACTTGAAGATAGAGATATAGATAGAGATATATAGAGTGAGAGAGAGGTCTCAATTGTTGGCGCTGTGAGCGCCACTGCGCGGTGCTGTCGTGTATGCCGCCCGCCAAGTGTCTCTCGCGTTTCTCTCGTGCTGCGATCGGGAAAGTGTATGCCGTTGACTTACGTGTACGAAGTTATCGTCGCCGTCGTCTTCGCGCGGTAATATATATAATAGAGAAAAAAAATAAGATAAACGTATAGAAACAAGAAAAGGATAAAGGGAAAAGGGTAGCGCTCTTCTCGTGAAAGGTGAATTCGGCTTTAGTCTCTTTTGTTGCTCGGCAAATTTCGACACGCGACCGAAAGTTTCCGAGCAGCGCCACACGGTGGAGAGAGAGAGAAAATACGGCTCGGTGCAGAATAGAAAGAGAGAATAGGAAGAGTCAATCACCGATTGTGTTGAGTGAGAAACAAACAAAAAGAGAGAAAGAGAAGAACCAAAAACGGAAATCCCATAGGAAATTAAGCATTGTACGCTAGAGAAAGAGAGATAGAGAGAAAGAGGAAAGAGAGGGACTTTCGATACTCGTGATAAATGCGTAATCTATCCCCTCTATCCTTACTTCTCCTCTTCGTCCTCGTATAGAACCGGAAGAGAGGGAGTGAGTGAGTGAGTGAGAGAGAGAGAGACAGAGAGAGGAGTCGGCGCCGTGAAGAGGGAGTAGCCGATGTCGTGACTTAAATATCGATTTTGGCACGGACGAGCGCCGATAGCCCGTTTACATCGTACCCTTCCATCTCTTCGTTTATCATCTTTATTACCGACAAGTTTTTAACGGACACGCGCGCGACGTATTTCTATTGCGACTGTAAGAAAAAAAGAGAAATACGAGAAAGGAATAAAATGACGCGCGATGTTCATCCCACTCGACACGAGCAACAGCGAAGAGCGTGACAACACACGAGACTAGAAAATAATTCATTTAAATTTTATCCTTTGATCAGTTTATCGTCAAAACACAATATAATATAAATATATGCATATATATAAATAACTATACGTAATATTTATAGTAATTTTAATAATAATAACAAAATCGCGTTCGCATTCATCGACGCGACTGAAAATGCAGCTTTCGTATCGTCACGTGCATTCGATCTACTACTACCTTAAGGAAAGCATGCAACGTGGTGTGCTTCACGGTGAAGAATCATCGAGTAACGAGGAGAGTACTACTTATATTTCTACGAGCAGCGTCGTCTTTTTGAAACTCGTCGAAGGACAAGTCCGTCTTTCTCGTTCGTCGTCCTAAGTTTCTTTTCTTAACAATAGAGGAGCACTCTTGTACCGACTGCTGCGGCGGTACGACAGTAGTACCACACACGGCGGCCATTGATTCTCTTCGACGAGTCTCGCGAAACGTCGTTGATCTTCGTTTGTTCGTCGAGTCGACGTCGACGTCGTCGTCGTCGTTGGAGTCGGTCGGTCGGTCGGTCGGTCGGTTGTTCTCGACCGATCTGAATAGAAACGCGAATATTATAAACGAGAATTTAACGATAAAATCTCTCATCATAATTCGAAGTACGCGCGTTATTTGATGTTCACTGTGAGACTGCGAATGCATACATCGTTCTTCTGTCGATAAAAACGCGATATTATTTCGAGTGAACGCTTGCTTGCAACGGCAGCGCCGCCGGCAGCAGCAGCAGCAGCGGCGACGACAGCAAGCAACGTATCGCTAATAGCAGCAGCAGCAGCGATATTCATGTGTTCTTTTGGTGGCAGAAACGAGGCGCGTTATCATCCACACATTAATCCGTATATCTTCATCGAGATTAGGACAAGGAAAGATACGATAAGGAGGAATAGAAGCAGCCACGGAAAGAAGGATTTCGTGGTTTCGATGACGAACTTTCGAAGAGAATAATATAACTCTACACGACGGACGATCGGCGATCGTATCGTTCGTTGTCGTCGATAACAGAAAACGATGACGTCATGGTGCTCCATCGCCGATTGAAACGCCCGTGAATAACGAAGGTAGTGTTGGTTAAATATCGATATAATCTTTTTTACCCGAAGATCGTCATAATACGAGCCTACACGCACGCTCTTTAGTAAAAAGAACAAAAAAAAAAAAAAAATAAAAAAATAAAAAAAAATAAATAAATAAAAAAAAGATATCCTCGATCTTTGGAAAAGATAAACCCTAGCGTTTTGTCACGCATCTTCTTTCAATAACATATCTTTCGCTCACTCCTGTACACTTTTCTCTCTGTTTTATCAATTTTTCCCCCAATTAAATCCGACGTTACAATCGTCGATAAACTTTAGACGAAAGTAAAAAAAAGCAAACAAATAAACAAACAAAATCAATCACACGAGCGCGCAAGGATTTATCGGTCTTTAACCAACGATCTTGGACAAGGAACGTCGTTGAGGCCGGACAGGACCAACTACACGGCGGCGGCGGCAAAGCTAGAACAACGACGACGAAAGGATCAACGATAGGAATAAAGAATGGTTTCGAGATATGGCGTCTCGAAGGAGGGCGCAGTGGACGTCGCCGTGGGAGTAGGACCTATGCATTGTCTAATAGGAGGGCCGCATCATCATCATCATTTATCGGCCCCTCATCCACAAAATCCTCAACCGGGTCATAATCACCACGTGCATCATGCCGCTCACCCGCCACCGCCATCGCCAAGTCCTCATTTGAATCACCAGCTGAGCCATCATCAATTGACCGTCAACATCAACCATCTCGGACATCAACTCGCTCAACATCAACAAGCCCCACCACAGTATCGTGTTGTTACAGCTAACACTAGTAAGTATCGAGGAGGGAGAAAATCCTTCAAAGTGAAGACAATGTGTAGATATATATATAGATAGATATATAGATAGATAGATAGATAGATAGATAGATTAATAGATAAATAGATAGAATTAGTAGTTGATCGTGCATTGATCTCAACTTTGTTAAGTTGTAAACGTATGATGAAAAATGCGCTCCTCCTCCAGGTCGCTGACTTATTTCCTTTTACTCCTCGGAGATATTTTTTTTATAAATATGCTTACGAACTTATCACGAGTTATAGACAATAATGAATGCATCGCATCGATGAAGCTTTTTCGCCTGTTCCTCCCGGCATGTATATATATCCTTTTAATATCATCAAATCTTATGAAGGCAAAGAGTAATAATTACGGTGAACTAATTTCACTTTTCCCGAAAATAGGACACCAAGTTTTAATTCTACTTTTTAATAAATGATCGTGATGTGGTATATAAAAAAAAAAGTCGTTTTTCAAAACACAATAGACAAGTCGTAGTACCGTGAACAATTTTTGTCTTCTCTACCGAGGAACTAAGTTAGTTAATGAGCGATAAAACGACGGTATTTCATCATGTTCACAAATGACAGACGACCTAACGGAATAAAGAACGGGCCATGGCCGCCACAGCAGTGTAATTAGGTTTCATCGTCGATTACGTTTAGAGATCATTGCCTTTAAATATGGTGGATTTTATTGACATATTAATATCGACTTGTTCCTAGATTTTATACGAGCCATTGGTTCATTGTGATCTCTTGCTTCAAAATTGGATATAATCTATTGTCTCATCCATCTATTTTAATTTTATTAAAATTAATATAAATAATATATATACATAGGGTGGGAGGGAGGGAGGGAGGAAGGAGAGACTATGACTTTATAGTTAAACGATCGATAAATCTGCGACCGTTGCCTAAGCCAGGCCCAATCCAGACGTAGTGTTCCTTACCCCACCTACTTACCCGTGTGCTAGCTTGGCGTAACTTCCCCCACCTAAGGAATGTTCTCTCCTTGACGTTCGGCAGTGAGAACCAACCGTAGGAAGATGTAGTGGTGGGGATACGTGACAGTAGAAGTATCACGAGAGAATATCATGGTAGGGATAAAGATACATATATCCCAGTTCGTGGTGTGAGACTAGGCGCAAGCAGACATCGAGAAGTGTGGGAAAAAGACCATGCGATTAGACAATTTTCATCTTTTTATATATATCCTGCTAATAAATACATTGCGGATACAGTCAATGATACATTTGACAATGAAATCTTTAACGATTGTATATTGCTAGAAAATTATTTTTATTTTTGTATGATTTATTGAATTCAAATTTAGAAACTATAAATTATATACTTATCAGAATAATTGGGAATAACCGGAAATTCTATTTTATTTTTGGGTGACATTCGCATGAATTTATTTTCCTGTTATTCTGTAACATGCCTTGATTCAAACCATTTACATATATTCTTTCATATTCTTCCCTTTCGTTCTTCGCCTAATGATAAATGTGCATGTTCTATTTATGCTGGCTGACCTAGACGTTTTTTAAATGCTCCATCATGGACATGTTGTTTGTTGACCAATGGATGCACCTTGGTTTTCCATCTTATTTTTGAAACATTTTGTTACTTCATTATTTCTCGTTTTGTTATATTTTCTATCGTTGAATTTTATATTCGTATATGGTTTTTAAGGAATTGATACATATCGTCTTATGATACTGTATTGTGATGGCATAGTCTCAAATATTTGATTTGTCTACTAATAGAGAACGAATGTATACCAAGCCTGAGTTATTTTCGGGTATGCGGAGGGGTAGTTAATCTGACCTGGTGACCTATCTGTTCAGGAGTCGTACAGCTTGCCTCTATTTGCAGGCACACTGATGGGCTCAGATCGTGCAAGAATGATTTGTCCATTCAATGAATCAAGATAAAGAGATGTGCGTTTTTATGTGTCTTCAAAGTGTCGAGTAATTTCAATAAGAGATCATGACGTTTTTTACGTAGAGGAGTCAGTTGTCATAGGTTCTTTCAATTTTAACCGTTTGCTCGAATCAAACTGCTACTATGTAATAAAGAAAAAAGTATCGCTTCAGACGAAACATTTTCATTTGTTCATTTATACAATAATAATTCAAGAGGCCAGTGTAAATTTGACATTAATGTTTAGTCACATTGTTAGATCAGATTCGTAATAATTTGATCTTCTATTCTCGAACCATGGATCATCACTTTCATTTGTTCAGATCATTGTATTCATCTATATGTTTCTAGAATATATTAATGGAAATGGAAAATATGAATTTTACAAAGTTGGAATTGCGTCGTAAGTGAACGGCCTTCGTATTTAACATCATGCCTCTAGCTTGATCTACAATGGGATAATATCTGTTTATCTTTCTTACGAAAAATCTTTTTCTTTCTTTTTATTTTTATTTATTTATTTTTTTTCTTTTAAGATCTTATGAAGTTCATTTTAATATCGATATATCTTGGAAGTTCCGTATATATGTCAGAGGTTTTAAGCGCCCTCATGCGGAGCTTGAAACAATTCGAAATATAGGTCAATCGATAAAATGCTTTTCGCCTTGTGCCATCGTGAAGGTGCATTCAATCCTTTCCCTTTTGCATGATACGTCTCGTCAGAACAACGACCAACCCTCTTTCGTCGTTCATTGTTCATTGTTCATTGTGAATATTTATCTCGGTAAATCGTACGATAAGAATCCTAACGTACGATGAGAGGATTAATTTCAAATTTAACTTATAGAAAAAAATAAATCACATTTGATTTCGCTTCCATGTCGTCCATAATACAAAGTATATCGTTTGCAAAAATTTGTACTAACAGTAAATATCTTTCGATTCAACTCTTGTAATTTGTAGATATCTTATTATTAAATTGTATATAAATAAACTTAATCATATGAATTATATTTTAAAGAGCTTGAAATTGCTCGCTTAAAGTGTATGGTCAGCAAGAGAGAAAAGTATACACTGTCCTTGTCTTCCGGTCAAACATTTGACATACTTTCGAAGCATCACAAACTTCTCTTCCTAGAGAGATCTCGAGCAAGATAAAACGAGTCGACCGAGTTGTCTAACTTTAAATGGATTCCAAGGATAAAATGAATATCCGTTTTGTAATAATTTAATTGTTTTACACATATATAGGTGTGTGTGAGTGTGTGTAGGGAGGGAGGGAGGGAGGGAGGGAGAGAGAATTAAATGTATTGTACTATTTTACATAAAATATCAAATAGAGGACAACATTATCTTCATAGCAACATTGTCCAATTATAAAAATAATCGCATCAGATATTTTTTCAGTTTGTCAAACGTCAAATATAAAACGACAAAAGAAACAAACAAGAATGACAACAATGTCGAAGATTAATTTAACCAACAATATCCAATTAGATGACTAAGGAGATGCATTTATACGGTTTTACGGTCGATATCACGTGGACGTCTACAAACCACGTGACTTTTTGGAATTAGCATAACGTTTACCTTCAATTAATTATGTTTTTCCTTTCGTATAAGAATATTTTATTTATCTCGTGATTGTCTATAAATAACCGATAATGAAATGAAAGAAGTGATAGAGAAGTGGGGAGAGAGAAAGTGATTCTTCAAAAAGTGCGAAGTCACATAAGAATGTATACACATGGTGTATCAGTCAAAGAACTTTAGCAATTTTTAATAAGGGGATATCACGTTTCTTCGTTAATCTTTTAAAGGTTATCAAACTTTTTTTATTTCTTTTTTTATTTTCATTTTTTTCATGAAAATCATTCGAAGATATTTTTTATTTCTTCTGTTTCATATTTTTTGTTCATATATTGTAACAATCGATGTTTTGCTTAAATTCTAATAGTTCTTTTTTCATTTGATATTGTCAATATCATATAGTATCTTTTATTTCCTTTTATTTTTGAAGTAGGTCGTAAGAGAAAAAGGGTTTGTTTTTGGTATTTTTGGCGGTGAAAAAATAGAGAATGGTCTTGGATAGTTACGCCCCTGATGTTCTCTCAGCGAAGTCTTTTGCGGCCTCGCCCCCCTTTCGCGGGCAATCAATGCATTCATGGAACTACAGATAGCAGCACCGCTCCGGTTCCTGCCCACATGTGCAAAGAAAGATGGCCGTCACCGAGGTCTGTCTGGTTGTTCCTTCCCTCGCGTACGTGCCACACTACCATCGTCTCGTGTAAGCGTGCATTCTTAAAAAAGACGATTTGTAAAAGTTATCTGCCACGTTATTTCGAAGTGATACAATCAAAAAAAAAAAAAAAAAAAAAAAAAGAAAAAGGGGCGAAACGCCTCGAAGAGGAGCATAGACGGTGAGAAAATAAGAAAAAGAGAAAGACAAGTTATCAAAAACGTCTGCTAATCTTTCTATCGTTTCTATTCTATATCTGCATGAAATCTTATCAATTTTCTTTTTTTTTCCTTTTCTTTATGAACGTATATATTGCTTTCGAGCAAAATAACTTTGGTCAAAATTTATATCCCAGCTTTTTCTTATTTTATTATCCAAAGATTTTTCATAAAAAATATCTGGCCCTAATTTTTTTCGCAATCACATTTTCCTTCCGGTTATTTTTTCGTTCGTCTGTCTTCTTTGCTATTGATGTTATTGACGCGACATAACGTACAATATCCTCGTGAACAATGACGAACTAAGTCTAGGAAAACACACGACGATGACGATGACGATGACGTTGACGTTGACGTATCCAGAAATTTTACCTAGCATAATTGCTTTCACAAGTAACTAGTTTTATTACTTCAGCGACAGGTGCCTCGAGAAGTGAAAGATACATAGTCATTGTAGTTTTTTTTTTCTTTTTTTCTTTTTTTCCCTTAATTTTTCCACACACACACATTCATTCGTTGAAAAAATATGCTATAAAACATTTTACATGTGTTGTTCTCTCGTTAGTAGAACAAAATATAGACGTTGAAATTAGTAAGAGTTTCTGCTTCGTCCATGTAATCGGATATTAATGACAGTGCTCCTGCGAGAAAGAATGAAAGTGGGAAGTTAATTGTATTTTTTTTTCTTATTATTTATTTTTGTTGTTATTATTGTTTATTATTATTATTATTATTATTATTATTATTATTATTATTATTATTATTATTATTGGTATTATTATTATTATTATTGGTATTGGTATTAGTATTAGTATTAGTATGAACAAATTATCGACAGGAGATTAATATTACCATATTTTATGTACCATATTTTATGTAGAAAATTTTTGAGGTGAATTTTGTCATGCGCCTAAAATCAACACGTTTTTCAAACGTTTTACAATACTTATTTCTGTTCTTTCTTCTCTTCAAGCACAGTTTAATCGTCAAACGTGAAACCACTTCGTGGCTTACAACCTTGAAGCCATGTTGCGCAATATACAATCAAGTATCGCGGTGTGTAGTGTCTAGCAAGTCTAGTTGTTGCGTATGCACGGAATATGGCGAGAGCTCGTTTATCGGAAAAATTCGTTTCGTACATCGTCATCGCAGAATGATGATAGCTCGTTCATGTGGACGCAATTTCTGAAATCGATGGTTTTTCGTGGCAAATTGTGTTTTAAACTTTGTATGCTCTTTTTATATTTTTATTTCTTTTTTCCTCAGTTTTCTTTTTCTTCCTTTCTTCATCGTTAATTCGAAACTTCTTCTTCACATCGTGTTGTTTCATTCTTCACTTTCCATACGATCATCTTCTATCACCTTTCTATTATGATCATTCGTGACATGAAAGAAGAATTAGATGAGTTTAGATGATTAGACCCGATGTGTTAGATGATTTTTCTGCAATGCTTCCTTGCAATTTTTGTGAAATGCTGTGCATCAATGTGATATTTTTTATTGGATTGACATTAGGAGCGTGATTTATGCTGGTTGAAAGACATTTTTTTTTTAAATAACACTTTTACATGTCATTCTTTGAAATGTCGAAGTATGATTCAAATCTTTTAATATAAGTTTGAATTATTAATAGTAATGAAAGTAATAGTAAAATAAAAATTCCATATGGAAGAATATATCAATATTTCTGTGACATATTTCTTTTTGACTTTTCGTATATAAAACTACTTTTATAAAAAATATATATTTGTTTTGTTCTAGGATCAGAATTTCATGTTCCAACTCAAAACTACGGCGCCCAGCCAGGGGGGCAGGTGGGCGGGGGAGGGGGGAGTGTAGGTGTACCCGGGGGTAGAGGACCTCCACCACTTGGTGGCATACCAACGATAGGACAATCTACAGCAGGTATACCACCAGGAGGTCCAGCTGGTGGTCAAGCTCCTCCACAAGCACAAGCACCCGGTGTACAAACTCAGCAGAATCAAGGTCCGGCACCAACAACGACACCTCCAGTTCATACTCCTTCACCTCAGGAAATGGGAAAACAACCACATCTACAAGCACATGTATAATTTATATTGAGAGTTGATTAAAAATATATAGATCATCAATTAAACATCAATACATCACAATTAATTGAATATATTTTTTAGAGTTATTATCCAGCTGCTCCGAGGCCACAGCAACCAAGAAATCTAAATCATAGAGGTGGGCAAGGGGGTAGTGGAAATCAAGTAGTAGGCATGCCAGGGGTAGGTGGAGGTGGCGGGCAACCACCTGTCATGTATACGACTGGCTTGACAGGTCAACCAGGGACAGTATTTGTCCCTAGTCATGTTGCTGGAATTCCAACTGGCCCTCATCAACAATCAGTATATCATATGAATAATCAGCTTATTCAAGTAAATATGAACTACTATTTATTATTTTTTTAATAAGAAAGTAACTTGAATTATTTTTTGTGTTATGTACGATCATTTAAAGAATTTATATCAGATTTATAATAAGCAGATTAAATTAATAATTGTTTAACGTGTTGTTACAGTTCTCCAGTGCACCTCAACGACATCAAGCTCAAAATCAATCTTTTTATCCCCCATATCAACCGCATGCTCTTTTAACACAAAATATTTATCCATACCAGCCTGGTCCAACACCTCAACCTGGCTGTAAGTATTACGAAATATTATCATTAGTATAAATTTAAAGACATCAATAATGATCTATTTACCCCTTATTACAGTTTTTTATACATCGCCCACTGCTCCATTGAGTTTAAATAGGTCAAGCGCAACCGCTGTTAGTGGTGGGGCTCAACATGTTGGAGGAGCGCTAGGTGGTGCCCAAGGAGCTACAATGGTACCACAAGGTACTCTTCAACAACCTACCCAACAACCTCAGCCTCTACCCCAAATAGGTACGTTTATTTAAGAAAATAAACAGAAAATGGGGTGTGTATATTTGTGTAACCTAAAAATAATACATATTAAAGTTTGAATATGACATTGAAATTCAATTTTGAAATTTTTCATAGAAGTTCACAAAATTAAATAAAACAGAAAATTAAGAAGGTAATAAAATTATGTAAACATCGAATGTCATAAAATGTCATTAAATTGAACGAAAAATTTCGGAAACATTTTATTTTTAAACTCTAGTAAATGTACTATGTTACTAATGATATATACCCTTGAACATAAAATACTAGAAAGTTGGTTTATTATGGTTTTAACAATAGGAAAGTTACTTTAGGGTTGCGATTATAAAGGTACGGTCAAAAAATATACCTGCACAGTCAGGTAGAATATGAGTAATTCAAACATAACTTAGTGAGAGCATCTTGAAATTTTGTCAGTTCGTTAGAAGCTAGTGGTAAGAGAAGACGTCTTATTCCGTTTGTGATTGAATTTAAAAGTGTTTGAACGTTAAATTATTTGTGAACGATGTTTGTTGTGAGTGGAATATACGGACTATATAATGGTAAACTTTTATAATACGTTACCGATATATAAAATATATTTTTCAAAATTATTTCGTACATACAACGAATGAAATATACATAATTATATTTCAAGTACATAAGAACAATCCTGTTACCTGTTTAAGAGTATAAATTATTATATTTAAAGTCTGTAAAGGACAATGAATTATTAACGTTAACTTTTTACATTAGTAGTATTTTTTTCGTAGGTATCCTGTTGATCGGAATTTTTTTTATTTGTAGAACAGGTAAAATATATGTGTAATTTCTTAGGAAATCATACTATTGTGGATTCTTGATCTAAAAGTTAGATTTTATTTATATTTCGTTTATAAGAATGTGTATATATAGTGCAATAAGATAAACTATGTAGAATACACTTCTTAAACAACAGTAAACAGTAAAAGTGCTTTGTCAGGAATATGTTGACTTATTGTGATATTCCTAACAAATGGATTATTCTGGACATTAATCGCAAAGAGTTAAATATTTAAATACTTCATGGTATTTTTTACTTAGTCTTTATATTTTGAGTAATTTGAGATTAAGTGATCATGTCTCAACAAAAATATATAAATTTGTTTACTTAATTTGTATAGCTGTTTATGATTCACTAATTCCTAAAATGATCTTTTGAAAATCTGTTAGTATTGTGTTATATACATACGCTTTTTTTATATATCTACTTAAGACATAAAACAATTAACTCAAAAATATTACTCAGTTTGAATACTTAAATTAATAATATTGTTCATTCTTATAATATAAGAAAATTATAATATTACGTTTTTCGTTGTTACAATTATTCGAAATCACATTGTTCGTATATAAGAATGTAATTAATGTATTATACATATAGTAATTTATAAGTGTGCGTTATAGTATCATGAAAAATAAATCAGAAGTTAAATAAAAAATTTCAGCGAGATTGTATTAAAAAAAATCTACGTAGGAAATTTATAAATTAATAAGATGTGTTAATTTTTATCTTTTTTCAGATGTGTATTCGGGTTATAATGGCGGAGGTGCAACAGGAGCAAGTAGTTCAATTAGATCCAGAAGGCCAAGAGGAGAAAAGGCCATAACAGATATCGTAAATCCTAGCACGGGAAAAAATATCAGTCATGAAATCTATGACGATGATGCAACTGTCGAAAGTACAGAATCTAGTAATCGTGAAACACCTCAATTACAGGTGCGTTTATATTTCAATTACTTACCATAAGTAATTGGCTAAAGAAACAAAATGAATTCTCTGTATTAATTATCATGAAATTTTAATAAAGAATAATGATTTTTTAGCCAATTGCTCGTGTTATATTTACGTTTATACCCGAGCCATGATTTGATCTCTAAAATTCTTACAAATTTACGTTATTTTTTTGTCTAACTAATTTGTATATGGAAAAGTAATGAATTTTCAATAGTGAGGATTAAAATATCATTAATGATTATGAATAAAATTTGTACAGAATTCAGTAGAGTAAAATAATAAAACAAAAAACTTTTACTGTTTCTTTATATTCCGCACGTATGTTTTATTTAATTGATTGCATATAAACATGGCAGAAAGGTAGAAGACGTAGAATAATATCTTGCACGTTTATTTGTTTCTTTTGTCGGTGATTTCTGTTCAAGTGGTAACAGTATGATTTGAGTTTGGGAAGAGTTTTTGGTTGTCTATTGCATAATTTTTAGCGCGTACTACGTCTCAGCCGTCTATCACGCAGATTTGGTGATTGTTACAGAATAGTAGCGGTGCAGAGGTGGTGGCCGATTTTGCGGCACGCGTTGCGAAAGCCGCGACCGAGAGTTCGGATTCCGGCTCACCGGTGCCGGCCGTTACCGCACCAGAAACAACTTTCGTGTCACAAATCACGACACCAAGTTTATCGAATATTCAAACAAATTCTAACGATATAAACAGTCAGTGCAACAACAACGGTTTGGCCACACCGACGCAAAATATAAGCAAGGTGCACGCGTTGTGTAGTCAATCGTTAGATACGTCTAATAACGTTACTCAAATTGAAATAATTCCTACTTCGTCGGCACCATGTCCAGCGCCATCGGCCGCACCCTCATCCGTTTCATCCTCTACGCCTTTGGCTATTGTTTCCTCGTCTACTTCCATTTCCTCTCCTTCTTGCGCGATTAAATCGGCAGTGGAATCTAAACCATTGCAACTTCTCGCAAAAGAATTTCATCCTAGAGGAGAGAAAAAGACTGTAAGCAGCAGCGAGGAAACTGTAGCCGTAGTCAATGTTGATACTATTCCTATACAGCCTGTCACTACGTTGGCTACTGCTACTGCTACGCCCGTAGTCGAACAAGAAACAAAGAATACCACGAGTCCTTCCTCGGTTAATGTTCAGACGTCATCGGCGCCGCCGCAACATCATCAACAACAACAACACCACCACTCCCACCATCAGCAGCAGCAACAACAACAACAACACCATCACCATCACCAGCAACAACTACCACCGCCAACACATCAATTACAACAACATTCTGCCCCGAATGTGACTGTACCAGAGGTCAGCAAATCGTCTTCTACTCCACCCAGTGTTAATCCTACTCTTGTGAGAGAACCATTTTCCAATCTTTCGAGCAAAACAACGTCGTCGAATTCTCCACCAAGAAGGAAATCTCAATCGCATCATGGCCAATCTAGTAACCCTATCACCGAGCAGCTGTCTTCAAATACCAGGGAACAAAAGGATAAAAAAAGAGAGAAGAGCGTTAGTTCTAGAGGTGCGACTCCAGCACCAGCACATAATCAACCTGATCATCATCATCATCATCATCATCATCAAAAAACGAATGGTGATGCTAGTGGAGATAAAACGGAGCAGGAGCCTATTGTGGTTGCCAGGAACGAACTTTTACAACATAAACAAAATGATGGTGAGTTTTTATTTTTAACTTGATCATTTTTCATCATTTCTTTAATAATTATTAATAATCATATATTTAATAATTATTACCAGCAGTAGAGACTATTCCAAAATTACTATCAAAAATACATCAATATTAATAATTATGTTTGTGAAATCGTTTACGAACAGATCAATATGGCGTACAACACACACCACTCGTATAACAAACACGACAGCATATTTATTATTGTAGTAGATATAATATCATTTTTTCGTTATTTAAATTTCGAAGTAGGTTGTTGTATTTTCGAATAATATAAAAGTAATTTCCGTGAAATTTAACTTGGAATTAGTTTGGTCTATGGCTCCAAATTCTCTCTATCGTTTCAATGTGAACGGGTTTTGTACTAAAAGATTTTGCGGATTCGGCGTTGTGCGCTGTGCCAAGCATATCAACTACTCGCCCTCTGTTGGCAAGGTAGTTCCCTCGAGTGAATTATGTACAAGTCCGTGGTCGTCGTTGTCGTCGTATTGCAAGGTAGAAGAGTGAAAGTGGAATCGAACAGGAAGGAAAGAGAGAAGTAGAAAAAAATGTGAAAAATATTTAGAGAGATATAGAGAGAAAATATGTTCGTTTAGAGAAGGTGAATAGATAGTAGAAGCGGGTGTGATATGGGTTAATGACTTGTAAGTTTTTGAAATATGTGAGAGGAAAATTCAATGAACTTAACCTAAAAATCATGCGCCCGTCTTTAGTTCTTTGATACCGGTCGCGTGTACAGTTCGAAGGGGTAGTGAACTGCGTCGACATTAATAGAAAGAGAACGTTCTTCAACTTGTGCTGCATCGTGTTATTTCGCCTAACACTGAATATTTTAAAAATTTTCATAAGAATTTAATGTACGAATAACAATTTATATTTATGTTTATCGAGAAAAAAATTTTTTTTTGAATGATGAGTATTGATATTACGTTTAATGTCTGAAAATATGTTCATCGTGACGTAGTGAATATTCTAATTAAAGAATCGTGTTTTTTTGTTCGTGTGCGTCGCGTAGTATAAATACAATGGCGAAAGTATACACACGATTCTTCGTCAACCGTATGGTTGGTTAATCATCGAAAGATGTTTTATTTGTCTCTCGTATATTTCATTGTAAAATCTCTTTGGAATGTATTATCGTACAGCATTTTTC
This sequence comes from Vespa crabro, assembly GCF_910589235.1. Taxonomy (NCBI): domain Eukaryota; kingdom Metazoa; phylum Arthropoda; class Insecta; order Hymenoptera; family Vespidae; genus Vespa; species Vespa crabro. The sequence continues at coordinate 7,947,736 of NC_060955.1, forward strand.
ATAATTAAACAAAAGTTTTTCCTATAAAAACTTGATTTCCATATTAGTATTGAATATAGTGGTGGTTCTATTTTAATCAAAATGGGAAACAAAAAGAAAGGTGAGTTTTTAACATTATTTCATACATTTTTAGAAATTTTTTTCAAATAAATAATGCAAGAAACATTAGTATATTCTAGTTCAAATCGATTAAATTTAAATAAATTTTACATTTTTGCTAATTAAAGAGTACATAAAAAGGGCAACCATTGTTAATATGGTAAATGATAATAATTTAAAATACAATAGTCATTAGCAAACATATTACGAGTAGTGTTCGATATATTTATTGATCATTTTTGTTTCTTTTGATTTGGAAATGTCTCAAGGAATTATTTCTCTTGAAATATTATACATAGGATTTCCCGCGCACACGTTTTTGTAAGAAAACTAGTATAATTTAAAATCTGTTAATACAACGCGACACAAAGAGATGCGAGAAAGACTAGACTGGTTGGTCGCTGTGAAACTGGTTGACGACGAATTACGAGAACGCGCGGAACTTCCCGAATATGGCCGATAGATAGTGTTGCTACGTTCGGTCGCTGGAGGGAGACGTTGGTGATTTGCTCTTCGAGCAGGCATCGAGTTCTTCCAGTAGCCGGCACGTGCTGTACCAGTCGGGTACGTTTCGTCTCGTTCTCCTGTTTCCTCTTCCTTTTTTCCTTCTCCTTGTCCTCCTGTATCCATTTGTCCGTCCATTTGCTCGTTTATACATATACTCATTTTTCATTTTTAACCCGTAATATTTTCCAAGTTCTTTTTTCTTAGCAAGCTTTTGAACGGATTTCTACTTAAATTTGGAACTGGTCTTTACGTACTTCTATGTATTAAGAAATTTAACAATTGTACATATTTTTTTAATTTTTTGTATTCTTTAATTTAATCACCGACTAGCGCCCTTTACACGCTTCTCACATTTTTTTCTTATATTTTTTGTTTTTTATTATTTTATTTTTTTATTCCTTTTATGTATATTTATACGAATTTGAACAAATCTTTCAATCCTTTCTTTTAATCCTTGGAGAGAGAAAAGTGCGTTTATTGTACTTAACACGTGTCGCATTCGTCGTACTTTTTAATACGAAGTAATTCAAAGCGGATGTGACGACATCAACGACGACAGAACAACCAGGCAAATTTCCGTCTTTACTCGAAATGTATGTACATATATATACACACCTATAATTTACTGCCTTAATGTGCATATACGTATATATCTGTTTATATTAAAATATATTTCTTCGGTTACTAGGCACACATTGCTTTAATATATTACTCGTACGATCAAACCTAACCAAAAATGTCGCATCGACAACGTGGACCCGACATTTTGTTCTCGCCATGCCTTTTACTCGAAAGTACAGTATGACGGTAGATAGTTAACCAAACATATGCTCATTATAAAGGATTATACAAAAGAAAAAAGATCGTTATATTTAATGGTGTTATCGAATAGATTACAGAAAAATCGTGTTGAAAAATTTTTGATTATAAAATTGTTTATATACGAGATCACGAGCGCAATTAAAACAACATGGCCGTTCGAATATGGATCTCATGGGTTTGATTGGAATGATAATGGTTTAATCGTTCGTCTTTTTTTTCTTTTTTTTTGGACTATCAATTTCTATTTTGAATAGTAGAATAAATAAAGAATTATTATGATAGAAAATAGATTTTTTTTTAATTAAAATGTATACTTTCTCAAATATACTAATTTTTTTATATAAATCATTTTTTTATTCGTAATTATATTCCAAAAAAATGTACGTGTGAATCGTTAAATTCTTTTTAGATCTTTTTTCTTTTTTTCTTTTCATTTTTTTTCGTTTGATGTATCAAAAATAAACAAAATTACGAATAATCGTGAATAAAATTTGTTGTTGTCGATGGTTACTTCGAATTTATTTCCAGACGTTTTATCCGTCCGTCGTTCTCTTGTAAGAAAATCGCATGCGCCGTGAACGGTCTTTAGAACGCATGGGGTCATGGCCGGGAACGTATATCGAGTCACGCATACGCGTGGCTACGGTTAGAGGACCTCCGTTAAAGCCGTTTCACAAGAGCACGCATCGTGTCTGTGCAAAAAATACTTCGTCTTTCGGCGGTAACCTTGAAACTTCTCTAATCGCATAAAAGATTTACATAGTTCATTGGAAATGTTGCCTTTGTGATCCATGATCCATTTTTATATTCGTTACTTAGAAATATTATTCTAAAAACATTTTCTATTCTTTTTTTTTATTATTATATTTCATTTTTGTTCTTTCATAAATAAGTTTTATATATATATATATATATATATATATATATCAGTTTATGTACAGTTATATTACAAGGAGAAAAGATAGATAAATCGTATATAAATATTTGAAGAAATATTAGAAAAGTTAAATCGATAAATCAAAGGTCTGATTTTCCTTTACCGTACGGTTAAATCTTAGATATTAGAAATGTCAGGCTAATCGTTTTATTCATTCTATCTAATTCTGCGGAAAAATAAGAGATAGGTAGTAGTAAACAAAAAAGAAAAAAATTCTATCTCATGCGTACGTTTATTGCAATGCTCTTTTAAGATAGCTACCTCGACCTGCTTTTATAAAATCTTACTCAACTTACTTTCATGCATCGAATTAACTGGCACTTCGTGATCGATGCTTGCGCTACCAGGAACCATAATCGTATTCTCCGTTGTATTATGCGTTTTAAATAAATCAATGAATTATTCGTAATTTGTTACTGATCGGTTTTTTTTAGTACACTCGATATACACAATATAATATTCTGTGTTCATTATAATTGATGATATAGTTCGTAATAAAAGCTGGCTTATTAAATGTCTATAACTCAATTTTTATTACATAATATTACATTTAATAATTACATTTTTACGTATGTGCAAACACAAGTATACTCATGACTGATTAACAATGTGTTAAGTTTCTGTCAATAAAATGAAATAAAATTTCATTAAGTAGTTATGACTTTAACCTGCTTAACTTAGAGATGATGAGTTAACTCGTGACGAAGATTTAATTTTTCTGCTGATAAAAAGAATAAATAACAATTTTCTGTCTCAATTCTTCTCCGGTTAACAGGGTGAAGTTATATGGGTTTATAGAAAGTTAAAATTGTTGAAAAATGATCGAAATAGAATGGCATAATTTTCGTTGCAACAAAAAGAAGCAGAATGACAATCATCATTTATATAATCTTCATCATTATTCTATGAATCACATAGATCCTTCAGAATTATGCTACGCGTAGGTTAGATTACATGTGTAAAATAGTCCTTATTGCGCTTGCTCAGTCATACGACCGGCGAACAGAACTAATTTAAGAAATCCTATGTCGCGCGCTGTGGTGTGCGCCAGTTCACAGGTTAAAATAGATGCGTGAAAGCCGTACGGGGATACCTTCCAAGTGTTTTCCAAAGTGTTCTTTAGTTTCGTGCTAACATTCTGACAAGGATTCTTCTTAGTTTTTTAAACGATTATCACACAAGAGGGATTTTATAATAACGTAAAGCTATCAAATCGTTTCGATTCAACGTGATATATACATATATCTATGTATATGTATATATGTATGCTTATATATATATATTTATATATATATACGTATATATATATCCAGTAGTGATAGTTAGGAAAATTTTGTGCATAGTCTAACGTATTTCCTATGCTTTGTCTCTGTTTCTCATAGTATATTTTTTTTATATAGCGAAATGAATCTTTTATTTTCCTGCAACGTTCTTACGGAAATCGTGAAGTCGTGCACTACCGTTTTTGGCTCGATCTTCGGTTTATAAATAAGTTTTAAATCGGTGTTCTTGTCTCTAAGAAGTGAGAGGAGTGAAACTTGAGTTTTGTGCCGTGGATTTAATATCGTGACACAATGTAATATTTATAATACACGTGATTAATACGTTTAATTAGATTGAATGAAAAATAACAATTTTATATTGTCGTTATAATGACGCGCGAATAAGAATAATTATAATCAAATTGTTTGGACTGTGATAATCGTAAAAAAAGAAAAAAAAAAGCAAGAAAAAAGAGGAGAAAAATGAGTAGCAGAACTCGAGCGAGCAGTGGCTCGAGATCAAGGAGTCGCAATCGACGTGGTTCCAGGGATCATGGTACATTGAACCATCTTGCATGCGAGTGTACTTTCTTGGCATTTTATATAAAAAAAAAAAAGCTTAAGGAACTGATTAATTGTCTTTATACTCCTTTATCTTGTTCTATTTTCTTTCTAAGTTTGTCATTTAAAAATATGTCCTTTACTGGAATGTCTCTATGTGCTGTGGAAAGAAAATTAAAGTTAAAAATGAATAAAATATATAGTTTAAGAAATAGTAATGTACTATTATACCATTATGTTCATATTTATTTTGAAACGGTGAATCGATTTGTGATATTAATCATTTTGAGTAAAGAAATAAAATAATGTTGCAAAATTAATGATGAAATTCATAATGAATATATCATGAACTATTTTGTTAATGATTGAAACACATTTAAATAAAGATAAGTCCAAGTGTAGAAAGTCAAGCTATGTAGTGTACTCTGCTCTGTGTCTATAATTATCTTTGGCTGTTGGCCGGAATACTCACTTTTCTACCGCAGCCTGTGCACCACTTCTCAATGGTGCTGCTGTTGCAATAAGTAACAGTTTTCTAATGACAATGAAAATTATGTCTTATTATAGCAAATCTTTTTCTATGTCCATGTAAAAGAAAATCATGATTTAATAAAATGTTTCTGTATCTTTTTTATTTTAAGGTAAAGCGATGCAAAAGCAAAAGAGCAAAAATAAGCTCAAACCTCGCGAGCTTAATCGAAAAGGAGCTGAAAAAGAAGGCACAGATATGGATGCATTTGTTAATACAGTTCCAATTAATAAACCAGAAGTGAAACAAATAGATAATAAAGAAACTATACCGATAAAAGATAACAAGGAACAACCTATTAGAGAAATGACAAAAGAAATTAAAGAAAAAGATGAGTCTTTTAACTCTCACTACTACGAGTCTTTTAAGGAAAAAGAAGCAGCAACTGCTGTCCATCCCAAAGTGGAGAAACATGTGATTCCGGATATAGTTAAGGAAAATGATCCTGTTCAAACTCCTATTATTGAGAAATTAAAAAGTGAAAAAGAGATAATTAAAGAAATATCTTCAAAGATAGAAGATAATTCACAAATTCTAAAATCTCAAAATACGTGTAGTAATGCCCAAATGAAGTCAGTTCCTAATAACGATGTTGTTGATCATGCAATTGTTAAGGAGGATGTTGATTTAGAAACAATAATAGCGCAGAAGAACGAAGAAAATACGAAAATTTCTGCGTTTCAAGCATCTAGCGACGAAAAGATTCCATCTGTGCTAACAATGGAAAAATCAAACGAACAGAGTGAACCTCAATCTCCGACAACAGACATTGCTGTATCAAAAAGTTCTATACCACTAAAATATACATATAAGGATGATCAATGGAGTCCGATAAATAAGAGTGGTAAAAAAGTTTATGATCGTGAATTTTTAATACGACTTCAAGATGACCCAAATAGTAAAATTAAGCCGAACAATCTACCAGATTTAGAAGTCGTTTTAAAAGATAATACAAAGGTAAAAATAGTCATGATTATAGTACTATTTTCGTGTATCATTTTTAAAATCATATATTCCTATGTCACGTATTTTTTCTCTATAGATTCGCAGTACAATGGATTTCAGATCATTTAAAGACACAAGCATAAGCAGGCCAGAATCGTTATTCCCTGTATTTGTGAAATCAGGACTTGCACGTGGTGTGGTAAGTAATAAGAATAATAAATATTACAAATGCAACAATATAGAAATAATAATGATGAATTATTGAAGAATGAAAGTAGTGATCTGAATAAGTCTGATGAAAAATTTTCATTTACTGAGTGGACAAATTTGTATTATGTTATATAATATATTCAATGATTTGTTTAGTTAAAATAAAAATTGTTTTCTTATATGTAGCCACCTACAAATCGAAAAAGTCATCCTTCAGGGAAATCAAAGCCAACTAAACCAAATGTTATTCATGTCTCTCTATCTCTTAGAGAAGATGTAAAATTGAGAGAGACAGAGAATGCATGGCGTCCTACTAGAATGAAGCAACTCGATTTAAGCGAGGAAGATGCTAAAACAGAAGCATTGTATAAACGTGTTCGTAGTGTTTTAAATAAGCTTACCCCACAGAAATTTAATACTTTAATTGACCAAGTTAGGTCATTAACAATTGATACACAAGAAAGATTTCAAGGTGTAATCAACTTAGTCTTTGAGAAGGTAATATTTTAATTATACGTAATATAATATAATGAATTATTATTAAGCATTAGTAAAACAGATAGGAATTAATTATTTATTTATTTATTTTCAGGCTGTCGATGAACCTAGCTTTTCAGTTGCATACGCGTTAATGTGTAAGGAACTTGCTTTAATGGAGGCATCTGGCGGTGATAAAAGTGCAGGAAAGCAAGCAGAAAGTTCTGTTACTTTTAGGAAACTGATTATCAGCCGATGCCAAAAAGAATTTGAGAAGAATCCAATTGATGAAGTTTCGAGAGCAAGTAAAACTAAAGAAATAGAAGAATGTAACGATCCTGTATGTTAATAAACATATTGTTTAATTTAACAAAAATATCCCTAATATATCTTGAATTTTTAAACGTGAATTTTATTTTATATTTGCATTTTTTCTTCTTTTTTTTTTTTAGGAAAAGAAAAAGGATTTGCAGTTACAGCTTGAAGAGGAGGAACGTAGGATACGTATTAAATCTGTAGGAAATATTCGGTAAGTCATTCATAATCATAATGAGTAAAATTATCATATAATTAGGAATTTTAAGAAATATTTTCTCATTATATCCGTTTCCATTCGTTTGTAGATTTATCGGTGAACTTTACAAGCAAGGAATGTTAACAACGGGCATTATGCATCGTTGTATAAATCATTTATTAGATCAAAATGATGAAGATAGTCTCGAGTGTTTATGTAAGCTATTAACAACCATTGGAAAAGATTTAGAATCCAAGGGGAAATATGATGTGAGTGGATACTTTTTCTTTTCGCGATTACAAATTAATTTCATGAGAAAAAAATATATCTACATATATATATATATATATATAATTTTTTCAAATAATTATTTCAATAGGAAATGCAAGAGTATTTTAGCAAGATGCAAGATATTGTTGGACGTCGTGGACATGGTAAAATAAGCTCTAGAATTCGTTTTATGCTACAAGATGTTATAGATTTGAGGGCTAATAAATGGATTCCAAGGAGAGACGATAGTAATCCAAAAACGATAGATCAAATTCAAAAAGAAGTTGAATCCGAAAGACTGGATACTCAACTTACTAATACACCATTGAACACATCTAGAAAAGATGACCGCAATGCTGATAGAAAAAGAAATCGTAAGTTTGAATACATTTAATTTGTGATGTTAGATTTTAATAAAATGTAATAAAAAAAAATAATGATTAGCAATAAAACCGGTATTATAGTATAAATATTTTTGTCTGGACTAGAGTTTCTGGTATAAAAATGAATGAATATGTATATTATATCCTGATATTGGTAATTAGAATGATACAATAATATAATGTAATTTTAAATGAACATTAGGTCTTTACAATCTTATATTATAGGAGGATTTGGGCCTGCAGATGAAGGTGGATGGAGTCAACCTGTAGGTAGAACAAGACAAACCTATTCTGTTGAAACAGCAAAATTAAGGCAGAAAACTGTAAGTGAGGGATACATCAAAATAAAGTTTACTGTAATGTTAAGTCAATGAGAGGTAGAATTTTCGAATGAATAATATTTTTTTTAGACTCCTGTGGATGATTTAATATTGGGTAGTAGGAACGTGTATATGTGGAAAACTTCCGCAAATAACGCTAAGACAATAAATTCTAATAAATTCGCATGTCTCGAAAATATTACTGCCATAGAACAGGATAGGAGAATGCCACCACTTCAACTTTCTGGGTATATATATATATATATATGTATATATATTATATATTTCTTTTTCATATTTTATTTTTGTTTATTAATATGTAGAATGTGATGATCCCTCATAACAGACTAGAGTTTCTGAATCTTCTACTCTTTATATGATTTTAAAATTTATTCTGAAGTTGTATTATTTCTAAATATGTATTTTGAAAGTTTATTGTTCAATCATATTCAGAATATTTTCTTTTTTTTTATGTATATTAGATCGAGATCAACTGGACCTAGGGATTATGGACGTGACTACAAATCTCCTTACGGTATGTGTCCAAAAATTATTATAAATGTTTTTGATATATATATATTTTAATATAAATATGTTTTTGATTATTATAATGTGAATTATTATAAAGCTAAAATGTTAGCATACATTTTTGAATCTAACTTATTTATACCTATTATTTAATATGATGAGAAATTAATTGTTTCTAGAAAAATCTATATGAGATTTGGTGTTAATTCTTATAGCCAAAAGGATACTGAGTTTATATATAAAACGATTAACTATAAATATAATAAAAAAATAGTTATTTTAATCGTTTATATATTTATTATAGATGGTAGGAGTTCTCGAAACGGTAGCCATCAATTAACCAGCGGTGCATCGTCAAGTAGAGAGAGCTCATTGTTAGATAATTCTCAAACTCAAAATGTGTCGATGCCAACACAGTCTTTGAAATCTACATCACAATCTGTGTCTAGTGGACTGAAGGCTCCGTTGTCAGAAGAAGCGTTTACGAAAGCGTTTAATTCTACACTGAAGGATTATTTAAGAGAACATATTTTAGAGGTAAGTTCGTATTCAATCGCTTAAGAACGATATTTTATTACTTCTATGTGATTATGAGTCAGTGATTATAAAAACGGTCTAAGTTATTTGAGATATTAAAAGTTATATTTTGTCATATGCTATTCTTAACATTTTTAAATTACATAAAAGAATTATTTTTGAAGAAAAAATATACTATTTCTATGTTTTTTGTTATTATAAAAAAATACAAAGAAGATAAACAAAAACCATTTTTAAATCATTCAAATAAATATTAATCAAGACGAAAAATATGACAAACTCCACACTTTGATAATCGTCGGCTTATATGATATTTTTCTTCATTTCTTAACGCTCCAATTATGCACACCCCTTAGATCCATCTCTTTTTTATCTTAGGAGATGCTTGAGTCATTGGTGTGCTATATTATGCAATACCTTCTCTTTAATCCATCATAATAACAATGTAAATTTATTTTATTATAATTTCGTTACTATGCATATTAAAGAGAGGACAGATTATAACATTTTAATACATTTGATTACGTTCAATTTTATTTGTTCATAATCACAAGCAAGTATTAATATTCTATTTTATTGTGTACTTTTACAGAATGCTATCTCTGATGTAAGCCAGATTTTTGATAATACTACGTTTACAAAGTTCGTGCGTGAGTCAATTAACTTTGTTCTTGAAAAATCTCCTGCTGAACGAGAACGAGTTTCACGACTTATGTCACAATTGATTACACGAAATATTTTACCCTTACAACATTTGAAAGCAGGGTGAGTATTACAACTATTTGTGTTCTAAATATTTTCTTCTTTCTTTCCATATTCAAATGAATAAAAGTGATGATATTCATTTCGAGAAAAGATGCCTTCTATCTTGATGTTATTTTTATAGCCAAAAGGATACTGAAATTTATATCTTATTTAGACCCAATACCTATCTGTAAGCATTCAAAAATTTACAAATGTGAAATTTTGTAGGTTCAGCGAAGTTCTAGAATTCATAGATGATTTAATCATTGATATTCCGAAGATTTGGACTTACCTTGCAGAAATATTAAGTAAGTATTATTTCTCATCAAACTATGTCTTTATTTATTAGTGTTATTTCACAGTATATGAACATAACACCTGAATTATGTAAAAATTTGTATGATGACCTCATATAATATCATAGGATATACCATGCGGAATTTTATAGCTCAACAGGCCTGAATTTTAATGGAATTAAAATTCATTAATATGGTAAAATATATTCTGTTATCATCTTAGATATTTATTCTTTTTTTCAGCTCATCCAATAAAAGACGAAGTAATGCCATTATCTGAAATGGGCAGTATATTTATAAGTTTAAAAAGTCAAGGTGGTGCAGGAAAACTTCTCGGAGAGTTACTAGCGAAATTATCCCAAGAAAAAGGATCCAAATGGATTGCAGATAAATGGGACCAAAGCAGACTTGCATTGAATGATATTATCGACCCGGAAAGAGAGAATATTGAGAAGATTGCTAAGGAATATGTAAGATTTTCCATTGCAATTTCATTTATTATTTTTTTATAATTTATCCTAAATACGAATCTTATTTTCATTTATTATTATTATTATTTTTTGTTATTATTATTTCTTGTAGCACTTAGAATTCCTGATTGGAGATTATAATAGTGCCAAAAGCTCTAGCAGTGATGAGCTTAGTTTACAACAGATTCACGAACAACTTAAAAGGCTTATGGAAGAGAATACTTTTGATGAAATAAGTAGTTGGATAACGGTAAATATTTTTATAAGATTGCAAGATATATCCTGTTTGGGATATGAAGTTTGTGTTTATGACATAAGAAAATTGACATGTATTTTTTTTATTTATTACAGGAAAATGTTGGTAGTAGAGTTAAAGATCCTAAATTCATAAGGATATTGATGACTGCCATTTTAGAAACGTCCATAGGTATATACTGTTAAAATTTTAATATCTAACAACTATTACAAAAAAGGTTATTTGATTTCTTCATTTTTATAACTAATATATTATTTTTGTAGTACCGTTTAATGAAATGTGGAAGTTAAATGAACACATATTCAGCGATTTGCAATTATTAATTCATCGATTCGTCGATACCGATGAAGTACTAGAATTGCAATGTCTTTATGCTATTCAAGCATATATGACAAAACTCGAGTTTCCATGTGGTAAGTTTAGTTTTGTTGTTATAATCGTAAAGTATCTTGTAATATTAAAAAAATAAAAAAATAAAAATAAAAAAAAATCATAAGTAATCAATAATAATGTTCTATGTTTTATAGGTATACTAAGGAACATAATAAACAAATTGTCAGGGGACAATATTATTTCCTCTGATGCATTCTTGGCATGGCAAAAAGGTGAAGATCCGGCAGAACATGAAGGCCATAGTGTAGCTATCATGACGCTGACGGCATTCTTCATTTCTTTACAAGAAGCCGAGGACAGTTCCAGTGTCGAAGACGGCCCAAGCAATGTGAACTCCGATACCTTTTGACGGTGCATCGTTTTAGAAGGAATACGAGCTGGGCACTTTTTATTCGAATAAAAGATAAATAAACAATTATTTACAGATAATACAAGTTCTTCAAATAACTGTTATTTTGATAGTTATTTGAAATAACGGTCTTATCTAAACTAATTTTCACAAAAAATCAAATAACGCGAGAGATTTCAAATAATCATCGTCAATTATTCAATTAATTGATTAGGAAAACGCGATAGTATTTTTCCAGTTTATTTTTATTTATTTATTTTTTTTTGCCTTATTTAAACTTTAAACCATTTCAATGAATTATATATATTAATTATCTTGCATTTATCTCTGTATCATAATTAATAATTAATCTTTATCTTCATTATGTATAGCGTATTTCAAATATAGTCATTATGTATCCGTTTGTATTTGACAATCTTCTTTTATTTTCTGGCTTTGATATTGTACCATGAAAATCTAGACTATATATATATTTTATATATACTCGCGCACAATTACTCAATCGTTTTTCAGCATTTTCTATTTAAATAAAAAAAATAAAAAAAAAAATAAAAAAATAAAATAAAAAATAAAAAATAAAAAAAAAGAATTGCACTATTAATCCTCAATTTGCAACGCGAAAATTTTTTAAATCTTTTTAGTACAGTAGTCTTTTTATTAAATCTTATTAAATCTTTTCAATAGTCCAAAGTTCTTTTCAGAGCTAAACATTTTAGAGATAACTAATTAATAAAATGAAAAATCTCAAATAATCGTTGTTATTATAAAAATTCAAAATATTGTGTTTAAATATAAATTTACGATTTAATAATTAATTTTACTATTAAAAAGAATCACTTTCTTTTATTATTAAATAATTTTACCAAATGATTTAGTTATCTATTATTTGTTTGGATATTAAAATGAATCAGGCATTAATCTTTTTAAGATTAAAAGAGATTTTTATATTTTTAATAACAATATAAATTAATATTATTTATGTATGTATTGCTGATAGAGTAAGATCCAAACATCGCTACTATTTCGATCCGTTTATATGACACATGTATATAGAAGACAGATCATTGAAATCTATGCAAGATAATGATTATATATAATTCATTGAAATGGTTCATTGTTGAAATAAATAAAGAATAAAAATAAATGAATAAAAATAAGCTGAGAAAATATTCACGTGTTTTTTACAATATCTCGCAAAGTGTTTCTGAAATATGTCGATCACTCATAATGGAACTGAAAATATGTTATCTCATTACCGAAATCAGAAAACTGTACGAGTTGTGTTATATCTCTATTTACACCAGACAAACAAAGAAATGCCGCAAAAGCAACCAAAGTGCTACACAAGATTTAGATAACAAATTAAAGAAAAAAAACCAGATACAAGTGGGTCAATTTTAAGTGATGAAAATTTCGAAGATTACGAAGCTCTGATGATAGATAATCAAGTCTGATGATACGAGTATTGTGGTTCTTCCTATTATTATAAACGAACGTACACATACACAGAATTAATAATTTATATCTTTGCAAATAAGGAACGTATCGTAAGAAGAAGAAAAAGAAGAAAGAAGACTAAGAGAGCAGTTCAAACACGGTAGGACGAAAGAAAAAATTTAAAAAGTGAATAAAAAGATACAAAAAAGTGAATAAAAAGATACATAAAAAAAGTTTAGGACATAGCCTAGGAAAGTGTACCGAAAAATATAATGGAAGAAGATGATATAAGTGGTGTGCATATTAAGGCGCTATTTTTTAACACTAGATATTTACAATCTTTAAAAGAGAGCAAAGTGTAGTGTATGGGAATGAATCATTTGTGCATGTATCTATGTGACACACACAACACAGGTGCCGCTGGGAATTGTATAAAATTATTACTTATATCGATTATAATGATACAATGTGCAAACTGATTTTCTCATTAAAATATACCTTATTCGTATAAAAAGAAAAGTAGAATGAATCGGCTGACTTGAACTTATACATAATAATAATTACATTGGAACGATTATTCAAAACGAAAATACGTATGTTTTGTCAATATTGTTGTCTGCTTACATCTTGTCTATATCTGTATGCGAGAAAAGCGTGATTGCTTCAAGACACAGTCGAGATGGATATATACTTAATAACGAGAGAAAAAAAACAAGAAAATCGAATGTGCTTTTCCATTCCTAAAAAAGAAAAAAAATATATAGTTTATTTTAAATCAGTTTTCTACGATTTGACTTTCTTAAATATGTGCACGTTCTAACGAAAGGACGTGAGACTATAACTTTAATTATCTTAGGATATATATATATATATATATATATATATATATATATATATATATATATAGTACGAATAATCGAATGTTCATATAATTAAATACGTTGTACATAATACTTCGCTGGAAATATGATTCCACGAATGATGATTGCACGCATCAGAGAGAGAGAGAGAGAGAGAGAGAGAGAGAGAGAGAGAGAGAGAGAGAGAAAGAGAGAGATGTTTAATATTAAGAACGGCAGTAATTGTCATTGTTAACGATATATATATATATATAAAGAAAAAACAACAAGGATTATGTTCTATTTGTCATTTATAGTGTTTCAAACGAATACAATATCCCTTTTTCGCATGGCGGTACTCTTATAAGTTGATTTTTATTTTGCCAATGTAACTTGTATAACTTTGTGTATGAGGACCGCGCATGCGTAATTGTTATAAATTAATCATTCTTGGCGATTTTTTTCTCTTCCTTTTTTTTAAATATAATGTTAATATGTTTTCCATAGATAGATATATTATATAGAAAATAATCATAATTTGTTTGTTACCGTTAAAAATGAAAAAAGGGACGCGAGAGAGGGGGAGAGAGAGAGAGTATGAAAGTGAAACGAAAGATGCGATTCTTGCTCTTGTTTTCTTTTTCTTTTTTCTTTTTTTCTTGTCCTGCTGTATAAACAATTAACGAATGAAATGAAGAAACGAAGCGAGTGCAAAAACGATCGACAAGAAATTAGTATGATTAAAACTCTGATACACATGTCTCTCCTTGAATGAACACATTCTACTTTACATAGCAGAATGTATCGTTTGACGAGATGAAAATGTATAATGCACTTTGAAAAAGAGAGAAAGAGAGAACGATAGATAAATAAAATTACACTAATTTATAATTAATTAAAATAATAAAGACGCGTTGTAAAAAACGCGTGGATAAGTGAATGCTCCGAGAGAGAGAGAGAGAGAGAGAGAGAGAGAGAGAGAGAGAGAGGAGGGAGAGCGAGAGAAGAAATGAAAAGGGAGCGGGGAGGTTATCAGTGTAAATAAATAAGTAAATAAATAAATAAATAATGTAAGTGCAGATTGGGCAGATTATAGGCAGGAGATTAGTAGGAATACTATGGTCTTTCGTACATTGTATACATGTAATGAGACCATTGTGCTATAAAAAGTAATCTATGATGAACACGTGCGTATAAATACATGTGTACTTACGTACATATTTACACATACTCGCACTTACACATGACAGAATCACACACACATATTGACACGCAAAAAGAAAAAGCTGGCATAATGAATATATATGTGTGTGTACATACATCATATATACATATGTATGTGTATGTATACATATGTATATATGTACATATATACATATTACAACATAAAAAATATTGCTAGGACTTATAGAATACAACAGACGAATATACACATAAAACTTCTATAATAAATATGCCTATTAAAAAAAAAATAAAAAAAAAATAAAAAAAAAAAAAAATAAAAAAAAATAAAGAACTCCATGCCAGATCGTTGTCAATTATTTTTTTTTCTACATATGTATTTGTAAATCTTTATCAATTAGTATTTTTTTTTCAATTTCAATTCTTAACCCCCTTTTTATTTATAACACTGACATTTATTAGGATCCATGCGAGTACCTGTGTATACGAGTGCCGACTATAGCCGGTCACGTAACGAGGTAACGATACGAGCGCCAACTTTTATCAATAATCAGTACTGTGCACCGATTGCAGAACACTTATAATATTCATTTCGATTCTAATCATGAATTAAAACAGATTTTTTTTTTACGCTTGACAGTATTGTAAGAAATATGTTAAAATAGATTAATATTAATTTTTCATTATAAAGAAATTATAATAAAGCCATTCTCAAATAATCGGGTGAATTTGGAAGAAATCAAATATTGATTTATTTAAAAATATTTTAAATCGTATCTTTTTTAAAATTTAAAATTAATTTTGTTCTGTTTTTTTAAATAAAAATTTAATAATATTTTAAACCTTTAAGATATTTACAACGAATTTAAAAAAGAATCAATTCAGAAACGAATTAATTGATTCTGAAAATAATTTATATAATAAAAATGAAGATATTGTATAAATTTCGTTTTTATTAACATTTAGAGAATTATTTTATAAGATTATACACATTTTTCACTTTATCTACAAAGTGGATGACGAAGTCCGTCGTACGGAAGAAGTTTACTTGTGAATACGTATACCGTAAAAAAAGGGTTAATATATGAAATATAAATAAAAGTGAAAATTTTTTAAATACATTTTTCAGATACATATGCACAGAAAATACATCCGTTTATTTGCGATACAAAATAAACAAAATAGTAGATTATTAAATTTATTTTTTCTAATCGTATCACATTGACGTTCATAATAAATATTTTCTTTTAAATTTGTTAACATAAATTATCTTTCAATAGCTCAAACTTGAAAAGAAACATTGTCAATCTGATTATCAGCAAGTTAACATTTATACGATAAAATAGAACGAACATAAATGTTCGTACATATTTGTTAGTACATTCCCGTGTGCTGCCCATTTATACGCAGTTTATTATTATTAATAAAATACCAAGATTACAATGAAAAAGTGTATCGTTCGATGAAATATTTTTCCACAGATGCATTTCATTGACTGGTGTACTTTCTTTTTACCTTTGAAATATTATCTAGCACCAGATCGCGCTATTGTATCAGTGTAGTGACCGATACGTGACGTGATATTCAGCGTAGATAGTTTAGACTGTTCGCATTTGTGTAAATGTTTCGTGTTTAATCGTAAGACGTCGAACGTCGACTTTGATTGTCTCTAACATTGACAATCGTGGCTTTATATCATTTTTTATATTCTCATCTAGATTATATATCAAAGTACTTCATTTGTATCCGATGATGATCATAAGGGGAAGAAGTACAAGAATATAAGGTAATCTTTCTTTGGGAAAAAATGATGTGTAAATATTTACAGATTCTTTTTTTATTTAAAAACGAAGAAAGAAATCGCATGATATCAATTATTTCAATTATTGAGATATTTTAACAACAATGTGATCGTTATACTTTTTTTTTTTTATAGTAATGATCTTTTAAATGATATATAAAAAAAGGAATTTATTGTGTAAGATTTTTTTTCTAGACATCGTTCAACGTTGTGAAATAGTGAAAAAGAAAATAACGAGAAAAGAACGTAGGAAAAACATGTGAAAGATTTGCATTTGTTTAGTAACTTGTAATATACTTTAGACAGAAAACTACTTGACCGATTGATTCCGGCACCTTCGTTCCGAGTAAAAATCTTGGCGTGAAAAAGAAACTGTGAACTAGCAATAGAACATTATATACACCGAACTATTAACACAATGTATTCGTAAGAATAAGCACTTTTATTCATTTTCTTTTTCAACGTGTTCTCGCGACATGCGCTTTCGATATACGAACAATTTACGTTTTACATACAATGGTCTTCTGGTAGAGTTCTTTAATTTTGCTATCTCGCGCACAACGTTTGTTCGACTACTAAGAAGATGGCGCGAGAATGCACCGAGGAGGGTCTCGTACTTACGGCAATGGTGGTAGGAGTCGACGATCACGTGACACTTACGTCGCAGGGCCGCTTGTCGCGCGACCGTGCGAGGCCAGCCATTTTGATTAGTAACATGGCGTCAGCGGAGATTAATATGGCGTCCTCGGACATAATAACCGAAGTGGAGCCAGAAATCCAGGAAGTCGAAATCGAAACAATACCGGTGGAAATACCTTGCGAAACGGTGGAAACGACTATTGAAGGGGACGATGGACAGCCGATGATCGCATTACAACCATTACCGGAACCAGGCCGTGAAGAAATCATTCTACAGACGCAAGAGGAAATCGTCGGCGCCGATCCACTGAGCGTGTACGATCAGATACCCGTACCAGAGAACGACATTTATGTCGAATCGAGTCCTGGACCATCGAGGAAGGGTACGAAGAAAGCTAGAAAAGGTGGAGCTTCTAGATTTCGAACGTCCGATCACGCAATATTTGGTGAAATGGGCTCAGAAACGAAAGCAAGAAAGTGGGAGCAGAAGCAAGTGCAAATCAAAACCCTTGAGGGGGAATTCTCGGTGACAATGTGGGCATCTGGAACGGACGACGGTAAGTTCTAAACCATCTAATATTGTGTCAATAAGTAGATCCTCAAATTTTCGTTCGGCTGCTTTTATATGAACTCGACTATCTGCTTGTTTCTAACGGCTATTCCCAACGTACGCTAGTGGAACGTACTTCCGGTAGGTTCTACCCAATCGATACTTCAATTTGGTTTGCTTCGCTAAAAAGAATAACTTCTTTCGGTTGCACGTTTCTTCGTTTTATGGAAGTCACACCGATGACAGTCTGCGTTGTTTGTTTTGATCGAAGGAACGCCATTATGCTGCCAGGGGGCAGCCATATTTTGAAAATGGCTTCTTTTGCTCAATTTACCTCTTGAGGAGTAAAATGGCGTCGGAATGTCGTTCTACGCGTAATGGAGCTCTTCCCCGCACCCGCTCTCCTCCCCTTCCACTTTTTCAACGCATTTTTCCGTATTCAAAATTTCATGTATTTCTCGATTAATTGCCCTCTCATTCCCTTTTCTTTTTTTCTTTTAACTTGGTTAGAATTTCCTTTAGCCTTTGTGAAAAAAATGTTATACGAAAAAAAAATTACTTAAACGAATTTTCTCACATATGAAACATACCTTTTATATCATTTCTTATTTACAGATATTTTGATAACCTGTTAAGACGATCTTTATCCAAGTAAATTGATAAAGTATGCACAAACTTTTTTTTTTAAATATTTAGAAGAAGCGTACAAGTACATATACGATATACTCATTGACTTACAAGAGACAGAATCATTGTAGAAGTTCATTGTAGAAGAAGAATCTATTGCATCATAATTACAAAAAGAATTCTAGTAATTTTTGATTTATCCAATGTTACAGATGAAGGCTCTAATCCAGAACCTGATCCAGATTATACTGAATATATGACTGGCAAGTCAAATACAAAGTTTAATCATTCTGGAAGTTCTGTTTCCGATGGAATGCCAGGTCTCGATTTATCAGATCCTAAACAGCTAGCTGAATTTGCCAGACCAGGACATAAATTGAAAGTACGCAAACCACCTGTTATGGATGGTGTAGAACGTACAATTGCTTGTCCTCACAAAGGCTGCACAAAAATGTTTCGAGATAACAGTGCTATGCGTAAGCACTTACACACACATGGTCCTAGAGTACATGTATGCGCAGAGTGTGGAAAGGCTTTTGTTGAAAGTTCAAAATTAAAGAGGCATCAGTTAGTGCACACAGGAGAAAAACCTTTTCAATGTACATTCGAAGGGTGTGGCAAAAGATTTAGCCTTGACTTTAATTTGCGAACCCATGTCAGAATCCACACAGGTGACAGACCATATGTTTGCCCATTTGATGGTTGTAGCAAAAAGTTTGCACAATCCACGAACCTTAAATCGCACATATTGACCCATGCCAAGGCTAAGTAAGTTTTCGTTTTTATTTTGATTATCTAGAATATATAATACAACTTCGCATGTACACGTATATACATCGCAGATCGCGAAATGCCATTGGAAGACAAGTACAACAAATTCAACTTCAACAACCTCAATTCGTCCAAGTCGAAGTTGCGGATGTGGACAACCAGCAATTTATTGTCTATGCTGATTAGCCCCCTTGAATGTTGATCTCGTATTCTGGTGAATCTATTATGGAATATCATAACCATTAATTATTAACATAAGCAGTGTAAATATTTTCAAGATGCAGCAAGCGACAAAGGGAATCAGTCGTTAAAACTATTAGTTATGGTAAGAGATCGAGTTAATTAAATAATTAATACCTCTGTGCTTAGATATGAAATAACGAAAACACCGAGAGTATTGCGCTCCCAAAAACTCATTGATAAACAGTGTACTTTTTAAGACAATGCGAGGTGAAACGATGCACATTGCTTTGTGCAAAGTCAGACTTTTTAATAAAATCTAGTGCGCCGTCGTAATGTGTGACTGTACATATTTATAATTAAAGTAAAATATTGTATACAGTATATTTTGGAGAAATTCAAATGAGAATAAACCACAAAATACATTTTTTCTGTTAGACTCAATTGTACCATTTTAGTACAACACATCTTGTACGCCATTACCATAATTGTCGTTATCGACAATATCATGCTAGTGGTATTATCCTAAATTAATGTATAAAATGCATTGCCTAATAATCGCGAGTGTTTTTCATAGCGTCTGACTGATTAAAAAGAAGGAGGCATTGTATTGTCAGCCTCGCAAATTAATCGACAAAAATTTATTCGTGCAATAGTCATTTCGGAATATTCAAAAGCTTTTGATGATGTACGCTGCGTACATCTATAAAATCATATTTATAATCGTATTTTATGTGTTATCAGATCGCAAAATAAAAGCAATAGATATAGATAGTTTTAATATTAACTGTATTTAATAGCTATATAGCGTGCATTTCATTACACTATTATTCATAATAAATTGCATATCATAGTTTTATACATATAGCAACATGCAGGTGGTTATATGCATACTTATAATTCAGCGTATATAGTGACTCTAATGGCGAAAAATTTTATCAACGAAACTTAATAATTTATAGATTTATATTTAATATTTGCTGTAAAGCACTTTCTTTGGTACAATATGAATGTACTTTACAGAAATATCTATGATTTTTATAAATATATTCGCTTAACAGGAATAATCTATAATTTGTGTTAAGAAATTATGATTTGCTACAAGCTTAAGAATTTAATATAGTTCAAAATATTGGCTCATATTGAACTTATATATAAATGTATTTTATATAATACATCCAATATCAATAAGTTTTATTTTAATAGGTTGAAATGTAGTGTAATTTTTTTAATTATTTGTAATATCACCATATTTCACACTATCACGCAATGCAATTATTTTTTTAAGTGCTTGCAAATAGTAATTACTCTTCATAAATCTTCTAGTCACAAAATTTTTGTTTTTGTAAGCCTTTCCAAATTTTTAGCGTGCTTTGCCCGTTTTTTTTTTTTTTTTTTTTTTTTTTTTTTTTTTTTTTTTTGTATATATGTATAACCAATTCTTTTTGTATATTTTGTATTATCATGGCTTTGCTCGACAATGTGTATCTTACGCGTAAAGTTGTTTAAGATCATTGGAATATAAAAGTTGTACTAAATTTTTTCCAAAATAATGATTGAAAAGGATAATTTGAAATTTAATTAATCATCGATCTTTCATTTAAACGGTATATTTTTAACTATGTGTACATAGACGTATTTTTATTGATACATAGACTCAATATTAGTGCAAAAATCTAGGCAAAAACGCCTAAATAGTAGTAGCCAGTTTTTGTCTTAAGAAATAATACTGATCTTCCTAATCTTCAAAAAATAACTATGCATTGAATTTTACAACTTTCTTATTGTATTCTTTTCTATTGTCTTACAAATTTATTAAATAATACATTTATGAAGTAAGAACATATATAGAAAGTAACTGCATGATGTAACAAAGTTACAATTGTTAAAAAAAAGAAAAACGAGTTTAATTTTTTTCTTTTTTCAAAATTCAAGTTATTTTATAGCGCATTACGCTTCTTGATTGTAGATATTCTTGTTTTCAAAGTTATTAGTATCTTCCAGATCGGCCGTCTCTACCTTTATCATCTCTTCCCTTTCGACGATCCTTTGATCTCGATCTTCTGTCCCTTGATCGAGATCTGCGTTTTCGATCACGACCACGTGATCTTGACCGAGATCTAGATCGACCTTTACCACCTTTTTTACGACTATACAAATAGCGTCGCAATTCTCGAGAAATAGGTTTTAAGTGCATAAAATTACAAAATCCTGAACGTGTGCATTCACTAAAATCAGATGAAATAATTTATTAATATTTATTTTACAGACGTTTCATTATTTTTAGCAAAGAATAGATTCTATACATACCCCATTTCATACTGACGACAGCAAGCTTCTCTAAAGTCGGTTACAGGAGAGAGTTCAGCATAAACTGGTCTTCCTCCAAACCATCGATTATTTAAATCATTAACAGCTCTTTCAGCATCTTCCTCTCTTCGAAACTTGATGTATACATTACCAACTAAGTGATCACCGAGGTTGTCACAAACATTCATTTCTTCAATCTCACCATATTTATCCTCACATTCCACAAACACATCTTCAAAAAAATTATCGTAGTGTTCTTGCATTTCTTCATCTGATACATTTGCCACTACTACAATTGGATTTAAAAAAACTTTTTAAAATCAAGGTTCTTAAATAGATTATATTCTTATGATTTAAATTTTAAATATGTACGTACAATGAGAACCATCTGCACTTTTTGCAGAATTTTGGGGATTTACATAAAGATTTTGCAATAAACATGTCTGTAAAAAAAACGTTTTCATTACATAAGTTATACAAGAAAAAATGAATTATAGAAAATTTTATCACTTACCTGACTGAAAGTAGGTTTGTTGTGAATTCGTGAACACCTGTCACCGTGACGGCAAGCACCGATTTTAAAATAAAATGAACAATTTACTCTAAAACAAAGAACCAAATATAACTATTAGTGTTTAATAGTGTGTACAGAGTGCTAACTTAGGGAGTTATCACAAAGCTTACTTGTCTTTTTCAGTACCAAATATAGATGCCAAATATTCCGCCATTACGTATCCTTTCCTATGTATATGTTTAAATTCTCCGGGCTAAAACACGTTACAAACAACAGCTGGAATACATTGCATTTATCGTTCTTTCGGTTTATTATAAAATGGCGTCTTACACCCGACCAGTAAAAAAAAGGATGGGTAAACGATCGAGCGCCATCTGTAGGTATTACGTTTTCAAAATGTATGTGTCACGTATTTGTTACGAACTATCGATAACCAGTATGATTATTTTCAGTATAATTCGTTGGAGGGCGTAACATAAACGTTCATTTGATATTTCAATAGTAAAAAGGCAACTGCTACGTCCTACTTGACTACCGACAAAAAGAGATAAGCTATCGATGTGTTAGATCGATGACCTTGTCCTATCATTTGATTATTTTCAAACTAACATTCATATGTGATTGTTTTCAAAGTGAAACGCCTTTTCTGAATTATGGAGTAAAACGTATGTAATGATCGAAGTTCTTGTCTATTTATGTCTCAATGACTTCGTAAACAGCGGTCAACCGACATAAAATTATCACGTATTAATGATTATATAATTGATAACTAATAAACGATAAGAAAGAGAATAATAGCACATCGGAAATACAATGGTCGATGTAGTCATAAATAGTGATAAAATCACGACAACGACGATGCAACAATCAAAAACAATGATAAATGTAGCCATAAATATAGAGATATTAACATATCTTTTCGCATAATTTTAATATAATTTTCATATACACACATCATTTTTGGTCTTTTAGAATAAAGAAATGTATTTACATCTTCCAAAATTTTTGAAGAAATAACGTACGTCCTTCAAAACGAAATATATTTGGAGAGAATAATTAAAATAAGATAAGCCAAATTTTTTAACATCTCTATCTGTAAAGCTTTATCTTACTAAAAGGACACTAAGTTTTTGTTTTTTCAGACGAAGAAGGACCGGAATTTACGAAAGAATGAAGGAAAGAAAGAAAGAAGTACGTGAATTTTCATTTTCCCTTGGACTTGGGATATATCCATGATAGAGGTACCGTTAGTACGACCCTCGAAAGCTTCGAAAAGGGAAAGGATTTTCGTTCGAAGTAGTACGAAATAAAGCTTGTCGTGAAACTGGACGTGTACGTGCATGCGTATATGCGCGCGTGCATGCGTGCGTAAGCTGTTGGGTGAGAGAGAAGGAGAGGGAGGAGATAGGGAAGGGTAGAAGGGAGGAAACAGAGGGACAGAGGAGACGCGTCGTAGACATAAGCGAGAACGGAAGATGAGGAAGGAGGGTGAAACGCGAGGAAAACGAGGGCTGCCGGAAAGTGGGGTGAAGAGTAGGGAGTAGGGAGAGGACTCTGCACCGCGACGCTACGGGGTGGTTGCCCTCGTCTGCGCTTTGTGGGAAATGCCCGTTCAATAACGCGTAGGTCCTCGTCTGCCCCTTCTCACCCTCGGAATCATCGTGGCAAGGGCCACTGCCCCAAAAGGCACGACTACACCCGTCGATTTACCCTTATCCTATCTTCTTCCTTTCTCTCCCTTCTATCTTCTCCACCCTCCACTCTCTTTCCTTCTTCGACAGCTTCGACTACTATCTACCTATCTACCTATCTACCCCCAGTCTTCGTTTCTCTGCTTCTACCGAACGAATCGCCCCCAACGCGTTCGAAAAGGTCGTACCTTGCCCTTACTCTTTCTCTCTCTCCCGTTTTCTCTTTCTTTTTATCTCATTCTTCTCTCGCAATATATTTTACACTGACCGTAACAGGACGAAGCAACCTGCATCGACCCGTTCCGATCTTGTACATTGGAATTATTGTAAATGCATCTTATTCGATCGCCATGGTAACGACCCTCTATCTTCTATTTTTACGAGCCCAGGCTATAACGTCTTGGAAACTTGAGCTTTCATCTTTTCATTCTAAAAGAAAGTTAAATTGAAATCATTCAAATATCTATGCTAATAGACAGCTTTAACCAATGAATTTCATAATTTAGACGGTAAAAGCTAGAAAATCGATCTTTATCGATCATGATATAAAGAGACAATTGAATAGGATAAAATAGAATAGGATATTCTATGTTTATTATTGATGAGAGTTATATAATTTTTTATGTATCTACATATAGCAATGATTTTTGCTTAGATCTGTAACATTCTATATCGTGCGCGGTATCGTACAAAAAATAAGAGACGCGATTACGGTTTCCGTAGCGGATGCCATAACGGTGCATTCAGGGTCTATCGGATCAATAAGTGTTCTTCTTTTCTTGTAAAACGCATTTCTCTCTAAAAATTCTTTACCTTTTCCGAATAAGTAAATCATCGGTTCTCATAGATAAATTCAATTGAATGGTTAGAAAGATATATTCGAAATGACTTAAATCAATAAATTATATATATATATATATATATATATATATATATATATATATAAATTTGTGGAATAAGTCTATTTCCAAATAATTCTGTATGAATCATATTTTTCATATGTAATGAATAAACCGATATATGTAATTTTAAGGTTAATATATAACATTACAGAGAGATGAGTCGATAAATACAAATATCGTAAAATGCATCGATAAGCACAAGTTCGATTCACTTGCATTTCCCAAGAAACTTTGTTGTAAAAATACGACGATGTTTTCTTGGCATCATTGGACGAAACTTTATCCATGTTTATTCGCTGTGGATAGTATGGTATGCGTGCAGATAGATACATAGATACCAGTCGCCTGCATCTATTTATATCGACGGCGAACCACGGTGCAACTGACCGTGTGGCCTTGACTTCCTGTTGACCCGACTGCCCCTAGGGAATTTTGGCGTACTCATTGGATTTCTGGGGACGACGTTGGAGGAGAATCGATGTACCACGGCCTTTCTTGTCGAGAACAGGATTACTTCGTATTCGCGGAGTTCGATCCAATTCCATTCTCCTGCTATCGGCAGTTATCGACTGAAGTGCCTGCTCGTAGGCAATTTGTCCAACGATCAATCTGCGTTCCATTGCGTTATCTTTAGATTGATATATAAATGTACTACTTGCATACATATAGCATAAAGTCGATGAATATATAGGAAATCATCGTTTAGGAAGATTCAATTGTAAAATTGTCTTCACCACTGTTAAAGAAGATAAATTTTTAACATAGTTCATATTTCTAAAATATTTCCTTCGTTGCATTGACTACTCTACAGTTATATAGTTATATAGTTAGACAGAACAATTAAATAGTATACAGTTATACTCTAAATAATATTCTAAATAATATACTCTAAATAAAAGTTATATAGTTAGACAGAACAATTAAATAGTATACAGTTAAAAGGACTTACCGGTAATCTCCGATGGTTAGGTTATTCTTAATTTGAATTTGAAGAGAATGAATTATAGTTGCAAGAAAAAGAGGTAGAGAGGATAAAGAGACAGGCCAACTATGGTGACTCGTAGAAGATTATAAAGGATGTCAAGGAATGGAAATCTGCAACTCTTGACCTTGTCCATGGATTCGTAGTGAATGAGAGAGAAACGAAGAGTGAGAAACACAAGGAAAGACATCATTTAAAAGCAAAAACCTTTTTGCTTTCTTACCTGGTTTGAGCTTCTATCGTGGTTTATGATATACGATTCTCAGGTAAGAGGAGAATACGGACTTCAGAATTAAACTAAAAAAACACGGTAGATAAAACAGATAGAACTATTGTTAATAGATTCATAAGCGTTAACGATATATAATATTTTCTAAATTACGATACATTTTCTAAATTACGGTACATTTTCTAAATTACAGTACATTTTCTAAATTACGGTACATTTTCTAAATTATGGTATGTTCCTAAATCTCTCCAGATGAAAACTTTTCATTTCAATAAGTTTTCCTTTCTATCAGATTGCACTGAGTTCGCTTGCCATATCAAGATTTATCGTATTAGAGTAGACGACTCATTTGTATGCGTCATCGCATTGTATCTTCGAAGTATCAAAATATTTAACGAGCCATATTGTTCCTTAGCCTTTGTCCGATATTAAAAGTACATCTGATACTAAAAGAAAGAGAGAGAGAGAGAGAGAGAGAGAGAGAGAGAGAGAGAGAGAGAGAGAGAAAGTAAAGAACAATGCAAATAATCGTTAAGACAAAGATATCAGAAGACTAGATAAAGTACTAATGGAGATATTTACTAGGATAATCTGCTATTTTCCAAATTTATTTTATTACTTTATTGCTTATCTCATGATTAAATGTAATTAACATTTTTATATACATATTTGTTTATTTGGAGATATGTTAGGAAGACGTTAAGAAGATAAGTAAACGTAGCCGACCTCTTGTATTTAACAGTAATTTGTTCTAGATAATAACCCCAAAATTTGAACTTTGTAATTTGTATAAAAAAAAAAAATGAGAGACTGAATACTATGCAAATAATTCTTCGCATAATCGCGCATGCGTTCATATTATTTTACAAACATATGTTTCCTACGTGAGCATCGAGCACGATTTATAAGAAAATTATAACGTATTGTTTAAATTGAAAAGAATTTAAAAAATTTTTGTTATATTAGTTAAAAAAGCAAATAATGTTTATGCAATAAAATTTACAATGAAATGTTGGAGTCTGGCATCGAGGAACAAGGCACGAGAAAGGTCTGCTTCTGGTTACGTCAACGACCTATTAACATTTTCGAAACGGTCGTAAACGCGACGGTTCTCAAAGTGTGGTTCGCTAGGGTTTTCTCAAATATACTTATAATCGCAATTGTTAACATTGCATGTATCTTTCATCAGTTTTAAGATTGAAATTTTGTGAATTCCAAAATTTGAGAATCGCCAGTAAGAGGATGAAGGAAACTAAACGAGGTAGCCGATCGATAAAATTCTACACTCGTCGAAACGACCAACAAACCGATGAAGAAGTTTGAGGACCTCTGTTATATTCGACCAATCACAGGAATCAAACATGTCTAAGGAGATGAGACAATCGTGTTGTCGAGATGGACATATAGAAAAAAATAAAAAGAAAAAAATTAATTAAAAAATATTAAGAAAAAAGAACAGGTTGGCCATCAAAAGTATCTCGAGTGAGAGAAGAAAAGCGCAAGAAATAAAGTGGAAGAGAAGAAACGAAAAGTATTCGGTTCCACCGGATTCTACGCCATTCAGTGAGGAATCTCAAGCCGATCACAAATATGCGTCGCATCTTCCAACTGCAGTGCTTCGCGACACTGGATCGACCAATCGGCGGCCTTTAATTTTTACTGATACAATGGCGAAAACGATATATATATATATATATATATATATATATATATATATATATATATACACGAGAGAATACACAAAAGTTTAGCAACGCAATGAGAAATTCATTTTAGTTGTGTAGACATTAGGTCGCTTCGAAATAACTGCAGGGAAAATCGATTTCGCTTCGTGTAACATCGAAACGAAAAGTCAACGACCACGAAGGGATTTCGGAGGGAAGGTAGAAGAGAGGGCAAAAAAATCTCTCCTGACCTCGAGAGGGAGTATAAGTGAGCGAGGTCGTTCCACGATCGATAACGCGACTTTCTCGTAAGAGAAGGCGCGACCAAAGTTCTTCGAGCGACGACCACAGGGCCGTGGGATAATCGATCTTGCCCTACGAAAGGAGAACCCTCCTATCTGTCTCTCCTTCTTTTCTTGTTCTCTCCCTCTACTTTCATCTTTTCCTTCCCCCTTTTGTATCTCCCACATTAAATTTCTTTCTTTCTCTCTTTTGATTTGGCGCGTAAACGAAGTAGGATTTCCCTGGACGCAAAGCTTTCCGCCGACATGACAACCGCAACACATCGCGTTGCAGGGGAGTCGATATTCCTCTCGAAGGACTCCTCTCTCAGGTACACATTTTTCACGTAGAATCGTGCACAACGCACACGTTGCCGCATAGCGAAGGGACGTCCGCGCCGGGGTGAGCGTACCCACCCGCGTCTGCTGCTTACTCTCTCTCTCTCTCTCTCTCCCTCTTTCTTTTTCTCTCTCTCTTTCTCTCTCTCTCTCTCTTTCTCTTTCTCCCTCTTCCTTTCTCTCTCTCTCTTCTCTCCCTCCATGCCCTTTCCATTCCCTTCATCATCGTGCGTCGTCCTTCGTTCCATCTCCTTCCCCCCTTTTCTCGTTCTCTCCTTCTCCCTCGTTCATTCCGAGCGTCCCCTCCTTAGACCGTCGTCGTCTCATCGGCTGTCGGCTCGTTAAAGTTCGTCACCATACGACCATCTTCGGTAACGCTCGGCTCTACACGTTCGCCAACTGCGACAAACTAAAATTCATTTGCGAGATACAGAAGATCCCTTCCATTCTGTTAGCAAACGAATTCTCTATCTTCGTTAAAGAGATAGAATAGAGCAAAGTTCTCTCTCTGTCGTGCTTTAACAAGTTTATGACTTTCCATGTTTGTATGAGTGGCGGCCATGCAGACAGGTGCGGCCGCTGGAACCCCACGACCGGTGGTAATACGAACAGCGCCGCCAAGCGACGGCTCCTTTCAGTTTCGGACAAGATGGGCGAATCTCGCCGGGCAGTAGCTTAGACTCTACCTACAAGACAACACAGTTTAAATGTTTCCTAACGAAAAGTAACGATTAAACATTGTAATTTATTTTATTTAGAGGGGAAATAAGCTATATATTTTTCTATCGTGACGTTATTAATAGTGCTATTCCCGAAATTCGTAAAGAATAAGAGGGAGAATTGAAGAACAGAAAAGAGAGGAAACGGAATCCGCGAGTGGCGAAAGAACGCACGGACGTGACGGACAAGGGAAAGTACGTAAAGGATAAAAAAAGTGCTATCGTTCAGCGTAAGAGACGGAAA
Source organism: Vespa crabro (assembly GCF_910589235.1). Lineage (NCBI taxonomy): Eukaryota > Metazoa > Arthropoda > Insecta > Hymenoptera > Vespidae > Vespa > Vespa crabro. The sequence goes on from NC_060955.1 coordinate 7,977,046, forward strand.
GCAAAGTGGTGCTAGCATATAACGGAGGACGAGTAAGAAGGTAATACAGTATATGGAATCGAGGTGATATTGCGACGCCTAACAACGAAGACGGTCACAAAGGCGCCGCCGCGGACCACAACGGAAAGATTGACGAGGAAGGTTGGTGTATACGAGACGACGAAAAAATAGTCGTCGGGACAATTAAAAAGCGGAGAAGAACGATTGTATCACGAAGACACACTAGCCGTCGCTAAGGCTGAAATCAACGGCCAAGTAGGCGGATAATCTCGCGTACTTTTGCTCTCTCTCCTCTCTCCCCCTTGCAACTCGTTCGATATCTTTCTTCTTTCTCTTTCTCTCACACTACCTATCTTACGTTTTCTCTCTCTCTCTCTCTCTCTCATTCTCTTTCTCTTTCTCGTACACGCGCGTACAATTACACATACTCACTTCGTGTCCGTTCAACGCGGCTGGCCTAAGCTCTCGCCGGTATTGTGCGTGTGTTAAACAACGACGTGAAGTAAAGTGTAAAAGAAGTTTAATAGTAGTTTAGTAGTAGTAGTGTGAAGAGTGTACGATCGACACACCCTCTTGACGCTCGTCATCCGTTTGCATCGCCATCGGCTCGGCTTTCTCTACCCTTTTTTTCCTTTGTATTTCTCCCTCATCTATCATTCTTTCGGTCTTTACATATCTCATTCTTCGCATCTCGCGCATCTTGCGCGCGTATGCTTTCTCGAATACATAAGTCGCGTATCGAGTACGTATACCTATATACACACACATTCTTACAGCATCGTACGATAGTAGCAGACAGAGCGCGCTGACGCTCACGCGCGCGGCTCTTCGTCCCCTTTGCACCGTCCAATCTCTCTCGTTCTCTCTCTCTTTCTTCCTTGGTCTCACCCCTCCGTCCCTCTGTTCGTACCGCCATCGCCCTTTCCACCGTTCTCTCCCACTCCTCACCACGGTGCAAAGTGATTTATCGTTCTCGCTCGTCGCGTTCGGTTTCGTCGGTGCGTTAAAGGCTCTATTGTGATCCTCGTAACCATACGCGCCGTACCACTGACGTCTCATCTTCCTTTTTTACCCTATACCATCCTCGATTTCGTCTCTCCAGACGATAGCCATCCATCCAACCGGTGGCGAGCCACCGCGCGTCTTGTCTCGTCGCGTCTCGTCCATTACCGTCCTTCACCTCCTCCATCTTCTCCTCCATCTCTGGCAGTGTTGCCTCCCCCTCTCACTAGCTCGACTGTATCCCCCTCTTCTTATTATCGGCCGTGCGATCAGGGGGAGTACGACACGAGATATACGACATTCCGCCGAGCCGTGCGACGGTGCTCTCGGCCGCGTCGTGGCGCGCGTGGTATCGAAGGGTGTGCAGGTGAGCGGGCACGTGAAGCAGCCGCATCTTTTCCGTGTACGTAGAAAGCACCGAAGCCGAGGAAGGTGCGCCTAAGGAACTGTTTCCTGCTGTTGCTGTCAGGGAGGGGAAAGGGTGGAAGAGCAACGAGATTCGTTGGCGACCGATTTGCCAAGACGAAGTGCACGCACTCACAGCGATAGCTAGTAGTGGTACACCATCGCCACCTTCACCATTAAAATTATTACTGCTATTTACTACTACTACTACTACTAGTATTAGTACTACACATAGCTACAGTTACAACTACAACTGTTACCAGAGCATCATTGTTCCAAACTGCTAGAAACTACATACCGCTAGCATGTCCGTCAGAATGGAAAACGTTGCCGCGCCGAGAAAACTCAACTACAAGATGATGGTAAGTATCATTTGCTTCTCCTCCTCCTCCTCCTCCTCCTCTCTCTCTCTCTCTCTCTCTCTCTCTCTCTCTCTTTCTTTTCTTTTACTATACTTTGTTATTCTATCTCGCCTCCTTCTCTCTCACGCGCGCTTTTATCTACTCCCGCTTTCTACTTATTTCCGTCTAGAAAGAAGTTGCGTTTTGATCGAACACGACGTGATCCGTGGTGGTCATCGTCATTGGTAGCATTTCGTTGCGTTGCCGGTCGCTCCAAGGCGTGCGCCGCCGCGTGTCATCGTGAGCGTACGCGCATGCACATGCACAGACGGATGAATGCCCGCTTGTACATACACACAATATATATATATATATATATATATGTTGCGCGCGCGCTCCGATGCTGTGCGTATCGTCATCGTCGTCGTCGTCGTCGTCGTCGTTGCTGCTGCTAGGAAACGAACACCCGGAACAAGCACGAGTGATTCTCCGTGGAATACGCAGTTTTACCATGGGGGCGGCCGGCGGCCATGGAACCAGCGTAGTTTGACAGTTTGCCGCGGGGCGTCCGTTGCCCCACCCAAGCTCTCTCGTTCTCCCTATCTCCCACTCCTCCCTATCTATGTTACTACTTCCGTGCAAACCTAACCTTTCTTTTCGCTTCACTCCTCGCGAGTCTTTCTCTCTGCGGCGTGTCTCCTTTCCTTCTTTCTATGGTGATTCGTAGGATGTGATTGGTTTCGTTTGAAATTCGAGCTGACGACTCTCAGTGCCGTCTTCGATAATTTTCAAGTGACATCGAATTGATTCGGCTTGTGCAAAATCATCGCAGAATTAAGAATATTTATTCGATCGATGAAAAGTTAGAAACGAATTTATGAATTCTTTTTAATACAGTCACGGGGAGACTCCTCCCGTTGGTACGTCAGTGTCGTCTCTGAGGATCGTTCCAATTGGACGGATTTCAGATGCATCCGAAGATGCTTTTCCACTCTACGTGTTAGTGATCCGTGCCACGCGTTCGACTCCTTGAGGCGAGGTCAAGTTTTAGCTTTAACATATAATTGTTAATTAGTTATCGGAATCGTTTTCGCGACGGCGTGGACTTTGTGTTTGATGTTAAATCGAACGAATTTTCTACGAATGAGATACAAGCAGAACACGGCCAAAGAAACGCGCCGGAAATTCTGTTCGTTTGTCATCAGTCGGACTCCAAGTTCGTGTTGTGCGACTTGATCGAGGGTAATTTATAAATGTATTCGTATATTTAAATTTAAACTATCATTCCAGTATTTTCAAACTCTATTAAGAATTTTACGATGAATAGTACAATAAATAGATAATAATAGAACGTGCGATCTCGAAAAATGTTCCATATGTTAAAATTGTATCACGCCTCTCATTAACGAGTCTATTTAAATGGAAATGTTTAATGTATTCGACAATATTATTCTTGTCGTTGACTCACTCAAATCGGAGATAGTATTTTTAGTAAGGCCTGACAAGAGAATCTCAACTTCTTATCGACGTATTTTTATTGTAATATGATCTACGATCTTTGATCTCATTTTTTCCTATCAATGAGCTTTATTCTTAAATATAACTCATTTGTTTTCATTCACTCGCTAAATCTTCTAGAATGAATAAATACAAAATTAAATAATTACGCTCACGAAAAAACTGCAAGTTTACATAATACCATCTATTTCATTGATTTTCGTAGAATTATCATCAATGTCATTGATTTTCTCAGAATGACTAATAAAACAGAATATTTAGATATAACGATCGCATTCGATTGACTCAAGACGATATCATTTTCAAGGGCGATCAAAAATGATTACCTTTTTTTGTTGCACTTTGAACCTTTGAATTTCTCAAGTATGCAATTACTAAATCAAATACACGTTAAGATTAGAGATTCAATAGTATTCGGGTTACTATAAATGCATATGCATTAAAGTAACATGTATTTGGCTTTTGTATCTAATCTTCCGATATTAGAGGATATATTCTTATATGTGAATGTAATTGCTAAATTAAATCGTTGGTGGCGCTGTTTTTTTTTAATCGCGCAAAACAATGCCCCGAGATAATGCACACATTTCATATTTTTTTCGTGTTTCTTTTTTTTTCTTTCTTTCTCTTTATTTTTTTTCTTTCTTTTCTTTTTATGACAGTAATTTATGAATTAATTTACATTTGTGAAATCAATGATCGGTCTGAATAAGGTTAACAAAATATATGTTCATTTACTTAATTTAGCGTGTAATTTGATTCTATATTGGAATCGATTAAAAAATATTCTTATTTCTATTCACAATTGTTTTTCTTTCGTCTTTTTTTTTCTCTCTTGTTTTTAAAAAATACGTCTTTCATTTATGATTGTTACGAAATAGTAGAAAGTCTTGAAATTCTTTTTGTTGCTTTGTACAAAGCGATGGCGAAAGAAAAAAAAGAACAAAAAGTCTGTTGTCGTTCATCGGCCTTGAAGTGCGTGCACTCTCAGAAATGAGTCACGGACGATTTACGTTGCTCTTTGTTCGGCATTAATACGATACCCCGAAGTGTTTTTGCATTCCATGTTCTATTTTACACCCACGCCCAACGCTACCACATTCCGCGAAATAATCTTACCAAGCTAACGAATAAAAAACTTTTAATTCGATATCACTTTTCCTCGTTCAAATCATCTCATCATGTGTTGCGAACCTTTTGTTACTAACTCATTATAGGCCATGAATTTCCTCATAAAGATTTTCAATATACGAACGCAATTTTTATTTCTATAAAATTCATTAAATTTCGATTAAATTCGTAACATATAGAAAGGAAGTATGAGTGAAAGCAATATTGGCATGATTATAAAAATATGAACGGTGGTAACACTTATGTATTTTTGCGATTTATCTACTATAATACATACTCATTCGTACGTATATCGAAATGTTACTTTTGCTATTTTTATATTAGCCTCTTTTTAGAAATTCGATAAGGAATCCATATCGGCTAATGAAAATATAAGGGCACAAACCTGTCTTTAATCCTCGTTGCCATGGATATTACGTATTTCAGAATATGAGTTTTCTGTTCGCGCATGCGCGGTTATCATTAATGTCATGGATATGTGGGCGCCATAGAAAGAACGCAGAAGTAAAAATATTATAAAAAGAGTATGATAATACGAATGTATATTGCGAAACTTAGAATTTCTTATTGATCATTAAGGTGATTTAAACGATCTCATAAGTATAGCTCTGAGAACACATGTTGCATTAGAAAGATCAATAGAATTTGGAATGTAATATTTTTCAAAACAAATGTATTTTATGTAAAGTACAAGAATACACGCAATGGCAGAAGTTAGGATCGACTGACAATAAGAATGAGAAATATGTTGTATGCGTTTTCGATCGGATTATGAGTCCTATTTAAATACATGTATCAATCTTTATTACTGTCTCATACCTGAGTACTTCCGACACAGCATTAAGACGTGTACACACGCGTGCATGTAAAGCTTGCATGTGAACGCACCCACGCGCGAAAGAACGCGTGCTCGCACGCACACCCGGATGCCATTCACAAAGTTCGCAAGGCGCTATCCACAACGGTATCCGGTGACGTCACTAAAGTCAAGGTCGTCTGAACCTCGCTCTCACCACGTTTCTTCATTTCCGTCGAACTTCTTCGCGATCGATCGTCTTTTCCTGATAGTCGCGATTTTTGTTTTTAAAATCGGCCTTCTAGCTGGTAACTAAGGACTTTTTCGAGCTTCGATCAATTATTGACTTGAACCAAAGAAAACACAGCATACATGAATAATTTTCGAATATTTATGACAACCTTATTCTCTGAATTATTTATATTGAATGAAAAATGTTGTCAATCAGATCATAGAATTATCATTGGTATCAAAATGTTTTCAATTAGATTTTTGACATTGTGCTTTGAAAAATCTTTTTGCTAAAACAACGATAGATATCCTATTTGTTTCTCTCATTATGGCTGATATGTCTTGTAACACAAGCGAGTTCCCGATTTGGCGGCAGAATCGAACGTCCGAAGCGCGATCTAGACACGAAGTTCAAGGTCTATGGCCTAGATGTGTGCTCGTCAAGGTCCCTCGCGTGCCATTTACCTTCGTTACATCGTGTGACGTACGAACACGCTCTCTGCTCTATCGATCTTTTATTTTCTCTTTTACGCAAACTGTGGAAAATGATGCGATATACAATGAGATTTAAAAAAAAAAAAGAGATGTATGTTCCTTATTACCACGAAGAAATCATCGATGGCGTCGTCGTCATTGTTGTCGTCGTTCTAAAAGAGACTCTCTTTGAAAGTCAATTAATATTATTGATCGTAACGTCGAACGAGAACTCTCATTAAAAGAGCATAGGTGGATATATACATATCTACAATTTCACGATTCGAAGAGAAAGCGCTATATCGGTGAAAAAGTGACTGTGGTTTAAAGAATCGAAAAGTAGAAAGCAGTTGATCGCATTTAAAATATAAGATTATTACTCGTTAAGTATCTCTCAACGAACGAATTAACTTGGGAAAACTTTTACCGAAATCTATGGATGGATGAATGGATGGATCGATCGGTCGAAAACTTTCAAAGTTGATGATATATAAAAAGAAGGAAAAAAAAATAATTTTGATGAATCAAAATTATAATACGTATTCTTGACACTTGGCGATAAAAGACAAGAATGGCGGCGGCGGTGGTAGTGGTCACGATGGTGGTCGGGTGGCAATGGAAGAAGGTGAGGGGAGGAGGGCGTTGTGATCTAAACGCGGGCGGAGGGGAATAAACGGTACGTGAATAGGAGGAGGTGGTGGCAGTGATGGTGATGGTGGTAGTGGAGGTGGAGGGAGGAGGCTACGGTTGATCAAGTCTGACTTAAAGTCAACGAACTTGCGATCATATAACAATGTATCAGAGCAGCGCTACCGGTTTCGACGATAGAACTCGATTCAAGCTGTTTAATAATCCTTACTTATCGGCTAAGTAAATAAATGTTATTGCGAAAAATCGTTCACGAATTTTCAATCCGTAATCGACGCAATATTTATATTTTATATATTATTCATATATTATATTTATATATTATTCAATGTATTCCGAATTATTTTGCTTTTACATAATACGTTTTAACTTACCGCGTCTACGTACAACTTTCACTATGATTTTAACCTCTCTTTGTCAACGATATCTCGTTATCAAATCGTCATATAATTCGTGTTCAATATAGTTACTCCATAAGGTCTTTGCTAGAAGAAGGAAAAGTCATTATTTATTTTTTTACTTCTTACCAATGCGAATTGAACTTCCTTATAACTATTTCAAATATATTATCACGATTGAATTGATAATTAGAACGATCTACAACTATGATGAATAATCTATAAACAACATTGATTATCATCTTTTAATCGATCATTGACTTCAAATTATAGATATACTTGTATACTTCAGTAAACGCGATATATACAATTGCGAATATGATTTTGTGCTTCCATCGTTAAAACTCAATTATCCTTTAAGTACTTGCCTTTTTTCGTACCTAAGCGTGTTAATGTCAAACGTGGTTTAATTATTTCTAATGGCATGTAATCAAGGGATAATTAACTTACACTTTTCATCGCATCACAACATGAAAGTGATGACAACATATATATATATATTGTCGTGTGTGTATTTTTTCGTTTTGCAACATGTCTCCTCTTCTAAATGATAATTATTCCCTGTAATTAGACGCGAAATTCTATTTTATATATCACCGTAAAATCATTATTACATCTACCGATTTTCTTTTCTGTTTTAGGTAAGTGTATGATATATAGGCGATCGACGTCCGAAAGATTTGCACTTCCTTGTTGGAAGTAAGTTAAGATGCCATTTATGTGTTCGAAAGTAAGATACGAACATAATCTGCATATATATTTTAGAGACACAATGAGGAATGCTGTAAATAAACAGATGCTTTTATTTTGTTTGCTAATTTTTTACTATAACTATTATTATTATTATTATTATTATTATTATTATTATTATTATTATTATTTCTCTTTATTTAACGCGATAAAATATTCATATTGTATCTGTATCGATTTTACGCAATCTTTTTCTGTAATTTACGCGTAGTCCTAGAATCAAGTTACTGCATTTAAGAAATGAAAGATGTAAATATATAGAAATCTAAATACACAGGTCAGTCCAGTACAATTACTATCGGAATCAAAACATGATGGAATTTTTTAATGTCTCGAGTCGTACATTATTTGTATATACTAAACATACATGTATTGCATACATTTATACGATCCACCTTGGTAGAGTAAAGCCTCGCGTTTAAAGTAATGGTGTCATCCAAGATATTTCTAGAGCGTAAGTGTGCATGTACTGTATACATGAGGAATTTCGTGGGAGAAGCTTACATTAATAACATCAGGTGTGTGCGTGTGCATATATTCCATGTAAATCTAATACAACGAATTACAGTATTGCAAATATAAAATCATAGGCGTTGAATACAAAAGTAAATTAAATCTTTTTAATTAGATAACATGAGAAAAGCGCGTGACTTAGAATGTGACTTTGAAATCATTTGGCATAAAGTTTCGAATTCAAATTCCGAGAGAATGATGATAAATATAGAAAATGTTTGAAAAAATAAAAATTAAAAAATATAGAAACAGAGCAAAGGGTGAAAAAAGAAGAGTGTAACACGACTACGTGCAGACGTGGTAAGCAGGAAGCAACATCCGGTCGGTATATCACGATACTCATTTCACACGTCGTGTTCTCTATTTCATGGTTGTCCACTAGCTGCTACGTTGTCTGCATGCCGTTCAATTGAACCTCCGATATCTGCCAGTAAATCATCGTCTATGCCATCGTTTCTTTAATTTTACATCATACGATAAGTATTATAGAAGCATATCTGCACGTCTTTCGAAGATTATAATCTAAAACACTCGATTCAATGTTAATACCGGAGAGAACTATAGCGAAAATGAAGTATCGAAGCATCGCGCTCATTGGTACGATAAAATTAGATTAATTCTCTAACTAGAAAAGAATACATGGTTGATCTCTGGACGGAAATAAGTTAGAAGAATAGCTCTCTTTAGATAAACGTGGAGAACATGTTACTTATATATATAAATTGTATATAAATTAGAGTTTTCATCGATCGAACATATGGCCTTGCCGATTATAAGATACTACGACAAGGAGTCGTCTATACTAAAGATTTGTTATAAAACAGAGTGTGGCAAAAAAATTCAACGATCATCGAATTAACTCGATCATATTAAAAAATATAGAGAAACGGATGAAACGATCTCGGGGAAAATGTAACGGTCGTTCAATCGTCATGAGGAAAGGTAACATTAGATGAGATTAGCCGAACATTATCAAGTAATAATAGGTTAGACGTTGCGAAAGGAAGGGAAGGGAAGATCGGAAGGAGGTGATTTGTTTGGTATGTCATAGAAATAGGAGAGGAAAGGGAATAGATAGTGTATTTAATCTTGTGGTGGTATTTCGCTTGGTCATTTTTCAGGGGACGAACGGTCCACGACCAACATACGTCGGCGCTAACAACGGTAACGCCGGTGGAGGCGGTGGAGGCGCCAACGCCGGAGGCGTGGGCGTGGGTCCTACAAGCGGCGGCGGCGGTGGCGGAGTCGGTGGCGGAGGCGGCGGTACTACGGCTAGTAGTGGCGGCGGTGGAGGTGGCCACGGGGGCGGCGCTGGCGCCGGCGCCGGCGGCGGATTGAAGGGCAACGCGACGGGAGGAGCGGCCGGGGGCGGCGGTGGAGGTGGTGGTGGCGGCGGTGGTGGCGGTGGCGGTGGCGGTGGACCACGAGGAGGGAATCCGGTGCAATACCGAGCGAGCGGCGCCGCCGCAGCAGCTTGGGGCGCGGCGCCGTCGCACGCCGCCGCGGCTGCGGTGGCAGCAGCGGCCGCCTATCCACCTTACACCCGCTATCCGAGTGCCGCCGCGGCGGCTGCCGCAGCGGCACAGGTACCGGTCGGTGCGCAACCGTTACCGCCCTCTGCCAACCCTTACGCCACCGCCCCCTACGCTCAGCACGTCTCGGTGAGTACACTCCCATGGCGGACTGTCTTCTTCTCTACTTCTTCTTCTTCCTCTTCTTTTTCCTCATTCATCTCATTGCTTTCCATCCCACGATGCACGATCTCCTTATTGCTCTCCTTCTCTCTCTTTTTCTTTTTCTTCCTACTACCGCTTTTGCACTCAACTCTCTCTCTACGCTCTCTCTCTATTGCCGTACGTTTTTACTACTTCTCGATGTGCCGTTCTTCTTGCTACTAATTTATCGACTCGTGCACTCGAGATGCGCGAGCCAGTCGGCCTATTGCGTACCGCCTTCGACGTGCACGCCTCGGTACGAATGTCGGACAATCTACCTACTGCCTAATGGATCCTTCTTTTCTTTCTGTTTCGCGAATCGCGCTACTCAACAGTGTATTTCTCTCAACTGTAATCGTTTCTATATAATTCAATATCTATAAATGATTCATTTGTTGCTGTTGCCGCCGGTTACTCCTTCCTCCTTATTTTAATCAGACACGGTGCAGCGCTGTCGCGGGGTCACGGTCACTCCGGCAAGTGTCGTCAAACTGCAAGCGAAACAAATTTCACAAAGACGTACGTACATTCTACGCAAAATACCGCTAAAGAAAATATATTGCGATCGTACTCCTTTTCGCGAGACTCGTTCGTCGGATCCATGCTTCTTCTAGTTCTTCGCCCACGCTTTCACATTAATACATACCTTATTTCTATATATTTGATTTTGTTATTTTTATATTCATTTTTCATTATATCCACATCATACATTTCGACGACGTATGCCAATTATTTTGACTCTATAATAATAAGTGCTTTAATTGTTAACAAAATGCAAAGTATATTGTGATGGATGATTATAAAGAATATTTGACAAAATCAAAGAATCAAAGAAAGACGTGTTCTCTATAATTTAGTAAATTTCGTAGTGTTAAATTCCTACTAGTCGATGATGACCGTAGAGAGATAATCTCTTTCTTATAACTTACTGAATTGCTGAATAACGTCACGCCATTTCTCCATCACTAAATATCGTTCCTGGCTTTATATGTATGGTTAATACATTTTTTGATATCAATATTATAAAATATGTTTGATAAAGTTAAATTAAATCTCCAAAATGGAGCAAATTTCAGTAGAAACTGGATTATGTTCTTTCTAACATCTATTTCTTTCCTTCCTAGCTTATTTTACTCATAGCTCCTTTGCTCATTTGGTAGATAATAAAGAATAAAACATGAAGATATAACCTTAATAACTCCAAATTTATTTTATCTACTTAGTATGGTGGACAACGGGTACCTACAGCCTCGTCACCAGCCAATACTACCAGTAGTTCTAGCAGTGCCACTGGCAGTCAAAGCGGGGCAATGAGCACGAGTATGAGCAATAATGCTATGCAAGGGCAGCAGGCGGAACAGTTATCAAAAACAAATTTATATATACGTGGCCTCAACCAAAATACAACAGATAAAGACCTTGTTAATATGTGTTCTCAGTACGTAAATGATATTTTACTAATAGATGAAAAAGATTTAATTATTCATATAATATAATTACTATATAATTGCTGAAATTATTTATAGGTATGGAACTATAACTTCCACGAAGGCAATATTGGATAAAACAACAAATAAATGTAAAGGTACTTACTTAAATCATGCTAACTATTATACATATATAGTTTTTTCTGTATTTTTTTTTCTTTTTTCATAGTAAGAAACAAATATTGTATTATCTGGATTTTGAATATCTCATTACAAGTTATTGTATTTTTGAAATATAAATATGGAATAATGTAAAGTTTTACAAAGATTTTTTTTATAATCTTACCTTTATAATCAAATTGTTTTTCAGGTTATGGCTTTGTAGACTTTGAGTCACCGGTGGCGGCAGAGGGTGCTGTGAAAGCACTGGTCGCCAAGGGCATCCAAGCGCAGATGGCGAAAGTGGGTATCTGGTTGCTCCGTAGACTGGCAAGTGTACGTTGGTTGTGCATGCAAGTACAGTAATACCAGAGTAACAGTAAACCTCTTTTTCTTTCTTTCTCTTTCTTTCTCTTTCTTTTTCTTTCTTTTTCTTTCTCACTCAATCTGATTTTTATTTATTCTTCCTGTTCTTAATCCATCTGTTCTCCCTCCAAATTCTTATCCAAATTCATATGTATATCATATTATAGCTAATAATTCTCTCAAAAATTTTTTTAAACAACAGGCAATTATCTTAGTTCCATCATGAAAAAATGATATTATATAGCACATGAGTACCATGTGATTGTATTATAATTAAATTTATTAGAAGATAAAAGTAATCATATGACAAGTATTACTGTTCAATGAGAACTTTTGTTATAAAATATTGTATATGCAATATTTTATTTACAGTATATATTGTCTTTTGTATTTCATAATATAGATTTTTTTAATTTTGTTTGATGAAACTTACTTTATGAATATGTATTAATGAATACTACAATATAACATATTTTTATGTGATACAATTTTATATTCATCAAAGATTTTCTAATAGAATATTTTATTACATATAATCAGTAATCGAAAGGAATGTACTCATGGGCATCTATATGGAATTACAAGTTCACTTATGTTTCACCAATATTTTTCTCTCCCTACCAAGACCTGTCTCACTTGTCTAGAAACGCTCTTTTACATTAATCGGTTCTGTCTATTATTCTGTCTTAAATACCTACAAACCTATTGATGCTTGCTGCTATGCCTCGGCCACAAATTGTTAATATTGCTGTATCCAAATATTTATGATGATTTTTCAAATTTACTTCTATTTAGTCTAATGTTAAACCTCTATCAATTATTTGTTATACTAAAGTACTAGTATTGATATTTCTATTAAAATGATTAGAAGTATTTTACACAGTTATTACAAAAGTAATCCATTTTAAAAATAATTAATACATTTTCTGTATCGCCAAATATTTATTTTTATATAATATAACATAATTTAGTTTTATATTAGTTCATTTTATTAATAACTATTGTATAATATTCTATATTTCTATAAATAAATTAATTTATCTATAAGTATATCTGTGATATTAAATACTGATCATTTTTAATCAAATGAAATCAATAAGTTATTTAAAGTGAAATTAACTAAATATCTTTCAATTTGGCCGTGGTAAAAGCAGAGGGTGCCACAAGCAGCTGTGATGATGTCGTTCGCATGTGATATGATACGACTAAACAATGTGTACCCACTATTAACTATATTCAGGGTACACGGTATACTTACCATTCAATGGTGCTATGTGATGATCAGGTGCTATCTTACCCCTGGGGTGTTGGTTGGCTCTGATTGGCACACTTGGCTTAAATAATGAAGGTTTAACCAGCACACCAATAAATTTGTAAACATATTCAAAGATTGTTTTATAAGATTCAAGTACCATGAATTCAAAATAATCATACAATGTTTTATGGTTACCTGAATCATGGACTTCACATTCTTGATTTTGCATTAATACATGCTCCTTTTGCTCGCAATAGAATCTTATCTTCGAATCTTATCTTCAATGAGATCATTTATTTAATGTATCATAAAAAGTATGTATATCCAATGATCTAACTATTTATAATTTAATTAGCTATCCTTATTGAAGCTGAATAGTGTATACAATTAAATAAGTATATACGTATCTTACACAAAAGTATTTGAATCTTATATATTTATGTATACTCGCACTTGATGAAAATATGAATCATTTAGTTAAAGTATAAATACATTGAAGTATATTACTTTATTATACAAACATACACACATACTTACATATGTACTTATGCATATTGACTTATGTGTGTGTGTATGTGTGTACATATCTTTATATATCCATATGTGTATATGTATGTAGAATGGCCCTTTCAAAAATAATGTCACAATTAATTTTCTATATTGATAAAAAATATACAAAACAAAATAGATAATTAAATATATCTTAAAGATACAGAGAAATATTCTAGTGATGTAGTAAATTTTTGATGAATGTTTATTATCAATTTTCATCAAGAAAAAAGTATTTATTAGAAATAATTGAGGTATTAATTTTAAAAGGGACATCTGTATACATACATAAATGCCATCAGCTTGGCTTATATCATAATATTTTCATTATTTGTTCTTTTGTTTTAATGCATTCGCAAGATTGAAGTAAATTGTCGTAAAGTATAAGTATATTCAAGTAATTGTAGATTTGATTGATACTTGACAGAAATGGTGAATCTCAAAATATGCTTGAGGGTGCATAATAATGATTTTAAATTTAGTTTAGCATACACTTGTGTTTGTTTCAATCCTTCATTTATAAATTCATAAATAAAAACATGAGTATAAACACATATATGTATGTACTTACATATATTTACATACATCATATGTTTTCTGCAATAAAGTAAATCACAGTCTTTTTTGTGAAAATCGAACTATGTACACGTTGCAATGTCTGTGCTTTGCCTTTTGCTTCATTAAAAAAGAAAATGTCATACGTAACTGATGTAATCTGTTCCTATTGCTTTCAGTGTATAAAAAAATGAATAGAGGAAATTTGTCTACATATTTGTCAGTAAACTCGTACGTAAGGTTATAATTAATATATAAATACAATTTAAATACACCTATGTATATGCTTAAATTTCTTTCACATTTTTTAATTCTTATTTTGAAGGTGTTGTATTAAAAATGTGAATTAAGGAACTCTTGCATGTTAGCTAAATTGAAAGGGCATATGAATGTAATTGATTATAAAGTTATATTCATTTTTTGAAAGTGTATACATTATATAAGTACATTATATATTAAGATTTTAACAATCAAATATAGTAATTTTCATTATTGTTAAAATATTTTTTATCAAAGTAAATGAGTAATTTATTTGTACTTCGTTTAATATATTATTATTTATTATTTTTGTAGTCAAATATGATATTCATATTTTATATTTTATATAGTTCTGAAATATCTTTATCTTCTATTAATTCATAGACATTATTGTATTAGTTTACAAAACTATACATTAATGTCATATCAATATTAAATCATATCAAATTGCAATGTGTTTTAATGAAAAATAGAAGTCATTCATATGAATATTTAAGTACTGCTTTTTCTCTAAAATACAGAAAGATTGTAAGAAACACCAGTAATTTTTATTATGATAAATTGCAAATTATTATTGAGAATACAAATATCAATGATATACCTACGTGTAGGTATGTAGGTACCTATGTGTGCATGTTCTGACCTCAAAGAATCTAATCATATATCAAATAATGGAATATGTGGTATGAGTTTAGTAAAAAAAATCTCAAAGCATCTTTAAAGCAAATTTAGAGAGGCACCAGAATGTGGAGAAGCCTAATGCCATGAAGCATGATAACCTTTCAACATTGAAAACAATAATTATTGTCTTAATTCATATTCAGTCATTTTTGATATCTGTCCATTTGCATTCTTGCGATTAGTCCAGAATAATTACTCCTTAAATAGCTTACTAATTTTTTTTTGTAGTATCATTGTTGTAGACATACATCATGTTTTAATAATGAATATCAATAAGTTAATGTACACAAAATATATAATTTTAAACGTGATTTTATATTTCTGCCAAAATACATTAAAAACATTTTAATACTTATAAGTTAAAAATTGTTCATATTGTGTGTGCCAAATGATACCAGATACAGCTTTCAAATAATCATTTTAATTTTTCAGATCAGATGTATGTACACATTCTATATTACACATGAAATTATTATTTAATATATAATAAGTAATAAAATAGTATAATAACTTTATATTATATTATTTTTCTTTTAAAATTATTATATAATTTTATATAATTTTATATAACGTTCTATAAAAAATTTCATTTCATTTATCACCCGAATGAGGATAAATATGATTTAGTGTAATATTAAGTAAAAAGTATACTAAAGTACATACATGATACATATCTGAAAAGTCAAAATGATAATAATTCGTTAAGATGCTATATCTATAGTAGTGAAATATACAATATGTTGCATAGTACTTTTACTTTCTTCTCAGCAACAGGAACAGGATCCTACAAATCTGTATATCGCAAACCTGCCATTGAACTTTAAAGAAAATGATGTTGAAGGACTACTTCAACAATATGGACAAGTTATCTCGACTCGCATTTTACGTGACACGTCAGGACAAAGTAAAGGTGTTGGATTTGCAAGGTTAGTACATTTCAAATTAATAAAAATATATATACACTATTAATTGTATATTTTAAAATAATTATAAATGTGTATTATCTAAATTTTAGAATGGAATCCAAAGAAAAGTGTGAGCAAATAATTCAAATATTTAATGGAAAAGCATTACAAGGAGCTAAAGATCCCTTGTTAGTTAAATTTGCTGATGGCGGAAATAAAAAAAAATCAATGTATAAAAGTACAATGTGGAGAGACACTGGAGAAGTAAGTATATAAATATATGATGTACTTCAAATTTAGGAAGATTATTATAACGATAATTAATTTTTTTATTACCAGAATATGACTATGAATTATGATGCAAGTGGAGTTGGTCAGAATGGTGTTGCCACAGCTCATATGTTACCTACAGCAACTTTGACTCAATATGGTCGTCATTATGGTCAAGCTGTCCCTGGCTATAGCGTACCAGGAGCTCCTTGGGTCACACCATACCTGGTGCAGCCCGCGCCGCCTCATATGCAACAGGTCGACGTGAGTTTTTATAAGAAAAGTTTTTCTTTTATTTGTTCTAAATATTTTATATATATTATATTTCTATAAAATTATTTATTATAATATTTATTATAATATAAAATTAATAATAAGTTACAACATTTATTTTGGAATAAATTATAACATTTATTTTTGAATAAATCATAACATTTATTTTTGAATGAGTCATATGTATATTATGTATAATTATCTTTTACTACAATTTATTTCATTATTGATACATTATTAAACTTAGCTTTTTTTAAATTATTTATTAAATATATCGCACAATAGTATTTTTTCTTATTGAAATTTTATTTCATTTATTTTTGTTTTTATTTTTACAGATGATGCCATCTGCAGATCCTAGTAATCCTCAATACAGTATAATTCCTCAGCTTACAACACAAATGTCTACAATGCATCTTGGCACTGGTTCCGTAAGTAATATTAATTTTTTATGAAATTGTTTATGATTCATTTAATGCTTTTAAATATATATCATATAAAGCATTTCTAATCAAGTGGTTCTTATGTATTTAGCAATAATATGTTTTGAATGACTAACAGAAAATTATGATAAGGTTAATATATGTTTACAATCTGGCTATAATGTTTAATTGATATAAGAAATCTTTTATAATTCATATATATATATATATATATATATATATATATATATATATATATATATAAATATATATATATCTAAATAGTAGATTTATCCTGTTTCAGTACATAGCAAGTCCTCATCCCTACTCTTATACTACTTATCCTCCACCTAGCATTATCCATCCAATACCACTGGGCGATTCTGAACAGACCAGTAATGCAGCATCTCCTGATGATTCTTATCAGCAGTACCAAGCTCAGCAGCCCAAGTAGGATACGGTTTATAGGTTAGTAATATGTAATAATTATCAACAATCATAATTTCTTAATTACGATTTTTTATATTACATGAAGTTATTTTCAATCAGAGTTAATAAATTTATATTTTCTAATATACAGATACGAATATGCTGAGGGCTACATAAGTTAGAAACGGATACACATGCTGAACACAAGGGATTATTATTAACGAAGAATAGAATGAGATAAATACATAACATAAAGTCAGATAAGATTCTTCCTCATGATAAATTGACTTGCCAGCCATCTTTTATACATTTTATCCATCAGCTAAATAGGTGAAAGTAGTTAATATTTTGCAACGAGTCAAGAAAGGATATTGACGTAATATGGGGTATGAGACTGGCGTGTCTTCTACATGTTCGACACTAGTTCGACTCTTTACACTGTACCAGCACATTATACGACAGTGACAAACTGATATTTGCAATGAACAGTTTAGTGTCAAGCTGATAGGCTTCCAGGATAACTTTAGGTATTACATATACTAAGGAGACTATGAGTCGAAGCTGAAGGCTCGAGAATGTGAATAAATATTTTAACAAAAATGTAAACTATGAAAACGCTGCTCAGAAATATACGAAAGAGAATTCTTCCCAAGAGTAATAATAATATAATATTAATAATAAAATAATGATATATAAGAATAATAAGAATAATAATATACAGAGAGCACTTCCAATGCTAGAGTTGATAAAAATTCAGATTCAGTATGGTTGTAAATCAGTACCAACCGGACTTGTGCCAGCTGGCTGGCCGGTGGCTTGGCTGTAAGAGAAGGGAGATACCATTCGCGTAACGAATTTCAACGACGTGCGAAACTCCTCATTCACAGCACATGCTACTCCACCCGCTTACCGCACTTTTATCGGTTTATTTTCGTTCAGACATTCCAAGCCAGGTACATGTGTGTACTGCCACGTGGATATATCTTAATCTAATACTTCTACGATATTTCACGTTCTGTTTTAATCACGAACGATACATTTTACTAAGAAAAAAAGCAACACACAAGAGAGGAAAGCTTTGTTTCTAAAAGTCTTCAGAATTATAATATACAATAATTATTGCACGTGAACGAAAAAAACATAGTACTCTTTAGAGAGTGTTATATTTATGAGTACAGTTACTATGAATCGATATCAGTTTTAATTGTACAGTAAATGCAGATATTTTTTTTAGAATTGTGCCTTTTCAGACAAATCCACTTAGACAGGGATATGCTGAAAAATATTATAATATATTTTTAACATCGGAATGTAAATGTGAAACCTGAGCCAAATTTTGATCTTCTAGTTAAGAGAATATAATTGTTTTTGCGTTGTAGCCAGTTAATCAACTATGTTTGTTTTTGATTATGAATTTGATAGATTTTGTATGTATAGTTGCCACTAACGGGATTGGTAAAATGAAACATCAGGTAGTGTCGGAGGAGTTGCATAGAGAAAGAAGAAAAAAAAATTAAGAAAAGAAATCAAATGGCGGATTCTTGTAATCGAAACGCGTGCCGCCCGAGAAACTTAATAAGCTTTGTTACGACGGGATATGATGATAGTTAGAGTGTAAATTAATTTATTATATCGAACGAACGAATAAACGCGATACTAAATGAATGAAGATAATGAACGAACGATGGGGCGGTAGCGAAAAAATAGGCGAGGAATTTCGATGAAGTGTGGAGTGGAGTGTATAAAACAAAGTATATGAAAAAGACTCTCAAACGACGATGGTATAGAAAAAGGGGGGGGAAGAAAAAAGAAAAAGGTTCTCTCCCTATGTTTTCCTACCTCTCTCCGGTCGTCGTCGTATATCCGGAAAAGTTTCACGTCGTTGTCAGACTTAGAATCGAGTCGAGGAACGATTTAGCAGAAAGCTTTCTACCAAATATGCGAGCTACGAGTGGCTCATGTGACATGTGGCGGACAGGTAGTTAGATAGAGTTAGAGGCGATCGTAGCTATTATTATAATATTACAATAATATGCTGTATTATTATAATTAACGATTACTATTATTGACGACATCTAAAATATGAAAGATTTTTACACTGTTGAGACTTGAAGTAAATAATATATTTAGTTTATTTTGGTACATCACGATTTGATGACAAGAGATAAAAAATGAAAAAATGGTATGAGCTATTTTTTAAAAGACCGATTATTACTCGATTTGAGTCCATGCATTAAGAGAGAAAGGGGGGAGAGAGAGAGATAGAAAGTGAGAATAAGAATAAGAAAGTAAAGGAGAAAAAAAAGAAAAAGAAGAAAAAGGGATGAAGAAATGAAAGAAAAGAAAAAATAAAAAAATGGATAAAAAGGAAAGAAATTGGAGGAAGCAACGAAGGAGAAAAAGAAAGAAGAGAGGATAAGAAAAGAAAGAAGCGAAAGGAGAACCTATTTACGAGTGTGTATTGTTCCAGAAGCGATTGTCACCACGACTGACAACAAAATCACATGTGATTAAATAGTGAATTTTGAGAATTTTACTAATAGACTTGTACTAAATAACTAATAATTATTGTGACGACCAAACAAAGAAAAAGGATTAGTGCTGACTGAGCGTGAAAAGATGCTCCGGCCGAGGCGCCCATGCGGATTAAAAAACGGAGAGCCGCGGATCTGGAGGGAGAAAGAAAGAGAAAGAAAGTGATGAGAAAAAAGATATAAAATTATTGTATAGAACGTGAAGAAAGGAAAGGAGCACAGCGACAAGTTGTGTGTAGCTAGTGTTGACTATGAATAGGCTAGGCAACCATTTTGATTAAGAATAAAAGTAACCGAATAAGCGATTAAAGTTAGGTAAAGTAAAATTAGCGATAGTTAGAATATAAACTGCCTCGCTCCCTACTCGATCGCAGGGGGCTATGGCACCGTTCAGCCTATGCACCTCGCACCCGTCAAGACTGACTGGCTATTCATATTAATAATAAATATATATTATTATTCTACAACATATTATGTCTACTTGTAATATAAATAGTAAGGACTGCTTGCTGCGCACCGCGGGTCGGGTGCTTGGGCTGGCCGGCTATGGTTTATACAACCATTTTGGAAACTCCGTTTCCAAGCAATGCTGCTTTCCGTAAAGCTTTCTTTAGAATTCTAGCGTAGAATCTATTAGATCAGATAACGTGTAGTTGTAGGTTAATGTAGACAAAAAATGAAAAAAAACGTAGAGTGTTTTTAAGTAAATCATGTTAGTCGATATCGGCTTAAGAGAAAGAGAGAGAGAAAGAATGGATGGATGAATGAATGAATGGATGGATGGATGGATGGATGGATGGATGGATGGATGGATGGATGGATGGATGGATGAATGAATGAATGAATGAATGAATGAATTTATGAGCTAGAGAGCAAATGGGAGGAGAGAGAGAGCTACTTGCAAGAATGAATGAACAAAGCAGATAAAAGAAGAAAACGAGTCCATGTTGACTCGATGTTATATCGAGAACATGATCGTACTTCGACTTGTACAGTCTTTAGTTTACGAAGTTTGAAGTCATTGTTTTACATTGTTAAGCAAAGGTTGTAGTTTGTAATGATCTTGATTTCTATCTATTTTGAACATCCTATTTCCCCGTCCCCGCGAATCATCCCATGCCATTCCCTTTTCCCGTTTTCTTT
>NC_060955.1:8000693-8075693 GCF_910589235.1 Vespa crabro
TATTCATGATTTAATTTGTACAGCCATTAAAGAAATAACAATACTATAAGATATATATACCTTCTAGTATCCCAAAGTTTCACTTCATTATCATATGCTCCTGAAAGGAATAAATGATGATCTACATTTGACCAGCGAACAGTTTGTACCCATTGTGTATGTGAAGTAAACATAGCTTTTACAACTGCTCCTTCTGTAAAAATTTCATTAAAATAATAACAAAAAAATCGTAAAATCAATTTTAGATGATATAAAGTCATTATTTAAAATTATATTTCTATGTAATACAAAATTAGCATCATTTGAAAGTTATGTACCTGTTGATCTAGGATCATATAATCTGACATGCTTATCAGCAGATGCTGTTATAACAGTCCGAGATAATTCTGAGTAATCAATATCAAAAAAACTTTTATTTCCCATAATTTCATGTTTCATTCCACCTAATTCAGAATCCCATATTTTCAAAGTATGATCCCATGATGATGTTATAAGCTCTGTTTTATCTGACCATACAATACCACTGATAGCTTCCTTGTGACCTTTCATTGTTCTTTTAGGTACCTATGATTAATAGTTACATTTTTGCAAGAAATATTAATATATGATATATACATAACATCAAAAAAAGATTTATGTAGTAAAGTATATTACTCACTATTATTTTTCCATAATCTGCTTTTAATTTTTTTGCATTAGGTTCACCATCTTCTGTTTCATTTTGTGAAGCTGATATATCGAAAAATAATTAATGTATCAGATTGTGTTATATATACATCATCTTACAGAATATACAGTTAACTTAAATTTCTTCGATTTCATAATGATATATTATTTTGGATTCACTTTCTTTTGAATTTCTTATGCTTTTGTTTTATTGTTTCATCTATTTTCATTTACTACTTTTATCTCGTTTAAATAGTACCATATAGAAAAAAAGAAAGAAAAAAGTGCTTACAGGTTGACCAAATTTTTAACATTGTATCCCATGATCCTGTCGCCATTAATGATTTGTCATAATTTACACCAATTGCTTCTAATCCGCGTTCGTGTCCTTTACACACATGGATGCAATCTACAGAATTAGTTTTGATATTCCAATCCCATATTATAGCTGTTTGATCATGTGATGCACTGTAATAAAGTAAATAAAATATATATATATATATATTTATATATTTATATTTATATATATATAAAATATATATATATATATTTATATATTTATATTTATATATATATAAAATATATATATTTATATATATATAAATATATATATATATATATATTTATATATATATAAATATATATATATATATATATATATATATATATATATAATTATAAAATTAAAATATGTATGTACAAATGGATGTCATATTAAAATTCAAATTTTTTATTATAACTTTACCTAATAAATTTTCCATTGGTTTCATTTAAAGATACCCATGCTACTGCTTTAATAGGAGATGTATGTCCAGGTATTACAAGTTGATGTTTTGCTTTAGATGTCCATATATGCAATGTATTATCATAACAACCTGTCAATATCCTATAAAAAATAGATAATTAAATCTAATTTTAAATCTTATAAAAAAATCAATGAAAAAAATCTCACAAATAAATATTTTAATATTAACCATTTTTGACATACAGCTACTGCCGAAACCCAATCATCATGAATAAGACAATTCTGTGGTTCGGGTGACTGATGTTTTTCGATATATTCAATGTCTATGACTTGTTCAATAGAAAGACTCTTTTCAGATATATGCTCAGATAATGTACTACGTAAAAATTGTGAGAAGATTAAGAAATCAAAATCTATTTCTTTTTCTAACTGATGAGACTCTAAAAAAGGAAAAAAATTAATTTTACAATAGATATATCAATAAAAACTATATAACATAAGAATATTAGATTTACCTTTTAAAAATTCATTTACAAGACTGTTTAATTCATTTGTTGTAATAGATGTAAGTACTGACAAAGGATAATCTGGAACAGCAAATCTACAAACAAGTATAAATTAATATTTACTATTATTCTTATATTAATAAGATATATTCTTATATTAATAAGTATATTAATACTTATTCATTATTATACTAGACAAATAAAAAATATAAACAAATATGTACATAATATAACCTAAAAATATGTACAACGATTAAAAAAATTAAAGCAACTTACTGTTCCTGTTTAGTAATAAACCTTATTTGTATCTGAGGGACATTTGTAGAATTACTATTAGCCATTATATGTCAAAGATTGACCACTTTTTATAGTTTTTATTTATATTTCTTACGCTGTGATTAAACACGTGCATCAAACAACGCAACGCGTATTTACTTGACATTGGCATATACATACACACCTAACCAAAAACATATTAAAGCTGATGTAACATAAATGAAAACAAAGTTATAAATATTATTGTTTTGTCATTGTTAATATTATTAATAATATTAAACTAATATAAATACTGGGTGAATCATTAAAATTAAAAGATGAAATTTTTAGAAATGGCATAAAAAATACGTAAGAGAGAAAGTATTTATTTCAAAGGAAAAAATATTGTGTTATTAAAATTATTACAAATTTAATAATGTATATATCTTGATTTGATAATGTAATAAATAACAAATATATTGAATAATTAATGAACATATATACATAAATTAAATACATACGACTTTAGCGTAGAATGCTTTTAATAGATTTTCATATATAATTTATGTTATAAGAACAAATATAATAGAAAAAATACTAGATTTATTTTTTGGATTTAACCAATATTTTTAATTTTACAGGTGCTCGAAATGCATATTGTAGTTCTTTTTCACATTCTTGGACGATAAATTTTATACGTTTAGCTCGTTGACCAATTACAATGGAACTCTTTTTTTTATTAGGTAATTCTATTATAATGGAAGCACAGATTCCTCCTTCTGAATATATTTTCAAATATTCTAATACTGAACGTGAAATGTAAGGAATTTCCTGAGGGAGAAAATCCATTAACTTTGCACGTACTGTTTGTTGTATGATTGTTTCTACAGATTGATCTGTATAAGTATCTTCATTATACTGCCAAGCTTTAGGTTTTGCAGAAGAAATTAAATACTCCTGCAACACATAATATCAAATAAAAAAATACATAATAAAAATTATTATATAAAATATATAAGATATATAAAGTATTATATAAAATATTATATATATATATATATATCTTTGTAATAATTTGAATTTAAATATACATACTCTCAAATTATCTATACCATCAGAGGTTAATGCAGATATTAAAAATACATCAGAGAAATGTGGCCAATTTGTTTTATTTGTAAGTACTTTAATAATTTCCAATAACCTATCTTTATGTTTTACTTGATCAATTTTGTTCATAATGAGTAATGTTGGTATATCAGATTTTAAAGCTTTTAATAAATCAAGAATATTATTATGTAACTTATTCCTGGTGTACCTATTTGATACATCATGTACAACTCCAACAATATCTGCTATATGAGTAGAAATCTTTGGATCTTTCTCATAACTACTACTTAATTTATACTTTTTTTGTTCCTTTTGTGTTATAAGACCAGGAGTATCAATAAAAACAAGTTGCGTATTTTCTGATGAATATACTGCATCGCATTTTACTTCAGTTGTATGAACCTTTGATGAAGTAGGACATATCTACAACATAACTTCTTATGATGAATTATGATATTTAATAAATGCTATAATTACATTTTTCCTTAATGATAACTATGAATACTTACAGATCTATTTATAAGATTATTAATAAGAGTGCTTTTCCCAGCATTTGGTGCACCAATTATTGCAATTTTTAAAAATGTAGGATCTCTTTGTATAGACGTAAAATTGGTATCAGATTGTAATATATGTTTTTCAGGTTGATCTAATTGACAACAAATAATCTTTGAAGTGAACTGTCGTGTTAAGCAGTAACTTTTTTGTATTATACGCTTTTGGATAATGCATAACATGATTATATCACGCAAAATCACGATAATGTCAATATAAAACAGCAATAAAATGGTAAAAAAGCTTTTTGTAAGCATAATAAATCTGCTAAATTTTGCGAGAAGTTTAATCGCTTGAAGTTAGTGCCATAAGATTGTGTGTTGGTTTCTATTTATTTGTACGATTGTTTTATTTATTGTTACGATCAAAGCATAGAAAATAAATATATTACATATTTGATCTTCAATGAATAAATAAATAAAAAATATTAAAGTTTATAGTTTATATTTAATATCATTTGTTGGACAAAATATTAGCCAATCAATAAAAATTGTTATGTGTATGGGCCATGTTCTTTTCAGAACATGGCGTATTGTCATTTCAACACTCATAGGATTAACAAAGTTTTATTATCTCGCTCGCTCATAACAATATAAAAAGGCGGGAGAGTGATATTTATATTAAAATCATGGTAAATTCACATTGCTTAATTAATTATCTTCTATTTTATACTTACATATTAAACTAAATCAACAATAACTAATTTTCAGTTACCATTATCTTTATTAAGAACTGCACAAAATCATCCTATGGTAATATTATAACCTTAAAACGACAAAGTTACTATAAATGGTATATTATTGAATGTTATAATACTTTACAGCTTGTAGAATTAAAAAATGGAGAAACTTACAATGGTCACTTAGTTAGTTGTGACAATTGGATGAATATTAATCTTAGAGAAGTTATTTGTACGTCAAGGGTAAGATGTATATTTTAAAATTATTATTTTATATTTTTTCATTATATATATACTTATGTATATATATATATATATTTAGGATGGCGACAAATTTTGGAGAATGCCAGAATGTTATATTCGTGGTAGTACTATTAAATATCTCAGAATACCAGATGAAGTAATAGATATGGTTAAAGAAGATGTACAAATGAAATCAAGAGGACGTGGTGAAATGAAAGGAAGAGGACAAAATCAAAGAGGAAGAGGAGGTGGTAGAGGTATGACAGTTTATTAACTGAAAATATAATTGTATACTAATAGAATATATATTTTGCAGGTACTTTTGGACGTGGTGGTAGAGGTTCAGCATCATTGGGTCGGGGAAGCGGTAATCAAGGAGGAAACAAAGCTCAAAATAAACCACGTATTAAATAATAATAATAATAATAATAATTTTTTTTCTTATATAATTGACTTTTATTTATTATGAGATATCCCTAAATTAAAATATATATAATTGTTATTTTCTCTTTTCATAATATTACTAGTTTTAAATATTTATGCTTTTACGCAATATAAAAATAGTATAAAAACCGGTTATAAGTTGTAATATTAACAACTTGTCTTTTAAGAAGTTTGTTAAATACAATTTTTTTAACATGTTTCTCTTCATTTTATTGGTAGGTAAGTTTAATATAATACACAAACCTTTTAAAAAAGAAAACAAATTTATTTGTATCATTTACATTTATTGGAGTGATTAAATTTACATGATTATAACTACTATATATATTTAATAATTAAACGTGGAATAAAATTACAGTAATATTTATCGACATTTTTATATTTTATTGTGAAATTTAAAAGAACATTTATGATAGTGCGATCATACCAATGTGTTTCATATTCATTAAATTTCTAGTTTTTGAGGAAAATAAACTGCGCATTTATATGAAACACGAGTTACGAATAGCACAGATATACTGCAAAAAGTATATATTGTCTGTTTAATCTATTCTTTGTTTGAGTTATTTATCTTCATCCTACATCAATTGTAAGAACAGTCGTACTATATGAAATCTAAACAGAAAATTAAAATTACGTGAAGATCTTATTCTTAAACTAAATATAAAACATATTAAGTATAAATACCTAATAAAGCTTAAACTTGATTTGCACTGAGATCTGACTTATCGTCCTTCAACTGTAATATATTAAAACAATTATATTAATATATATATTTTTATGCTTTATAAATATAGAGAAATATGCAAATATATTTCACAACACTTACTATATGATGCAAGATCTATTTCATCTGGCAATTCTGTAATGTTTACATCAAAACGTTCTTGTACATCGTTTAATATTTTGGCATCATTTTCATCGCTTACTAACGTGATAGCAAGACCCTACATATATACATATAAATGAAGCAAACTATTATATATTTGGAAAAAAAAATTCACTAAAAAAGAAAATTATATCTTTTTACCTTTGTACCAAAACGTCCAGCTCGTGCTACTCTGTGGAGGTATGTATCAGAATCTTCGGGCATGTCATAATTAAATACAATATTAACACGTTCAATGTCCATTCCTCGTCCGAATAAATTAGTGGCTACTAAAATTCGCTAAAGAGAAAGATTTTCTTTGTTAAAAAGAATACTTTGCAATAGTGAATATGTCATATGGTTGAATATATACTTACTTTTTGGAAATCTTTGAATTGTTGGTATCTTGATAAACGTTCTTCTTGCGTCATTCCTCTGTGGATACCAATAGCAGGAAAATTTTGTTCTGTTAAAAGTTGTGCAAGAGCCATGCATCTTTGCACTGATTTTACAAATATCACTACCTATAAAATAATAAATATTAATTAATTTTGTATGTATAAAATAATTTATATGTATGCAGAATTTTAATAGCAATTGTAAACAGACCTGATTGAATTCAAGAACATCTAACAATTCAAAAAGCTTCTTGTTTTTCTCATTTTCTTTGAGTTTCACGTAATGTTGTTGCAGGCCATGTAACGTGAGCTTCGCTTCGTCGTCAACATAGACTTCCATGGGCTGCGCAAAGAATTTTTTTGTAAGATAATTTCCTATTTTAATGATTGAAGTGCCTGAATCAATTTCAGACTCTATAACAATTAATTTTCCAATTTTTTTTACTACTTTTTGTTACTTTAAACCTAAAAAAAAAAAGAAAAAAAAAAAAAAGAAAAAACAAAATATGAGGAATAAACGATTCAAAATAATGACTCGTTAACACAAACGATAAACAAAATAACAAATAAAAGATAGAAAAATAAATATAATTGTTTTCTATGCATTTAGAATATTTCAAATACGAAAATATATAATCTATTTATCAAATATAAAATGAACACTTGGATAAATGTTTTCTTGAAGTAAAATACCATAATATACGAGTAGATATGTGTAAGTGGAATTATTTTTTTTCTCTCAAAGGAGAAATTTTATCTCATTATTCATAAAAAGGCACAGCACATGAAAGCCTCATGAGACTTTCGTTTTTCTAGTTTCAAGATCTGCACATTTCGTCGTTCAGATTATGCATATTGGTTACATACGGTTCGGCGACTTCCACCTCTGGGTAGTGCCAACAATGAAAACTCAGCAAGCAGTCACCTCAAGAGAACTAAGATGGCGCACCCATGAATGTTCAGTCATATCCGCTGGCCACTCGATGCCAAACCTCTTCTGCCAAATTTCTGGTACATCGAAGACATGCCCAGAATTGGCCTTGGTTATTTTATTGTGGGCATGTTCGTATATCATAAAGCTCAAGGCCTTCGATATTTTCTAACATCGCGACTTATTTAAGGAGTTATGTTCACAGTCGTGAAACACAAAGAGCATGCTCATAAATCATGATATACGAGATATTTCTGACTTCCCATCATGGGTCAATGATTGACACTTCCATTGTTGGTAGTTTCTCAGTCCTATCAATCAATCGTATTTCGATATAACCCCAGAATATGAGATTAAACGCGTACAGAGCTTCACCCTCTCGCGAGACAAGACAAAATATTTTTTGATAACGATTTTATAATCGCGAATATCATGTGCTACGCAATTGTTGTTGTATTTCTCGTCCCTAACTAAACCCCTTTCCCACAAATCCTCTTGCATCTTCTTTCTTGCACTCTTCTCTCTTCAGGTTGTCTTGATGTCTTCTTCGCCCCCCACCCAGATTTTTAATTTTTTCATTACGGCTCTAATACTTGTAAGAAACGTTCACCCTCCCTAGCGATTCGCCCACATCTGATGCTGAATAGCTCCCTTCACCCATCCTATGCCCTATCGTTTTCCTCAGACTTTCATATACCAAAGATATTTTACAGATCGATAATTTTGATGCGTAGCATAAGGTTAGAGAATTTTTAACATCAGAACTAAACCGGATTTTTTTTTAAAGTGCTGTTGAGCTGTCTTGATCGACTCAAGAGGGAAGTACGAGAAGGGTTCCACTTTTTAAAATGTAGACATTGTTGAGTAACAACAGAACATTAGAGCGTGAAGTTGTTACGCTCATATCGTAGATCATGAGTGTGCCGATGTCAAGAGATATCGAGGGGCTTTCAATACTGAATTCTGTATCATTTCTTCCGACTGCTGTCTAACTAGCCTAACCCGCGGGTGCGCCTTCAACGATATTTGTAATGTAGTCTGATCTTTGTCCTGGGTGTGAATATAAGGCCAACGAAGTAGAAGCAATTGAAGATCGAAGTGAAGAGGAAGATTGTCTAATTACATCTTGCATAAATTTCTTGCAGACAGGGCGGATCTCTTTGGACAGTGTAGCGCTGAACATCATGACTTGTTTACCATGTGGTGTGCTTCTAAATATCTCCTGTACATCCCTGCGCATGTCTACAAATAAAAATAAAACAAATGTTATTTATGTATCTAAACGTAATAAGAGAAGTAAGCAAAAACAATTAAATGTTTAATAACTTACCTAACAATTCAAGCATCTTGTCGCATTCATCAAGTATGAAGTGCTTCAAATGTTTAAGGTTCAACTTTTTATTCCGAACAAGAGCAAGAATACGACCTGGAGTGCCTACTACAATATGAGGGCAAGTATTCTTCAAAACTTCTTCATCCTTTTGAATTGGTAATCCACCAAAAAAAACGGCTACCTAATTTAAGAAATTAGGTACATATTATGCTTCATAAAAAGTGTATTTTAATCTAAAACTTCCTTTATTATTCTTTATTAAGTTATAAAATATAAATAATTTGAAAGAATCTTCATCAGTTGTGGGTAGTGGTAAAATGGTGTCATCAACATAATTAAGATATGTAATACATCATTTGAAGATTCTTTATTTTGAAATTAAATACTTGATGTTTTATAAAGTCAGTAGTAAAAAAATTAGTTTTCTTTAATATTATTAATAAAAATATTTAACATACCTTTACATAAGGCATATATTTGCTGAATCTCTCATATTCTTTACTAATTTGAAATGCTAGCTCTCTAGTGTGACACATTACTAAGACATAGACTTGGTTCTCTGTTAATTCCAACTGTTGCAATGTGGCTAATACAAATACAGCGGTCTTTCCCATACCAGATTTTGCTTGACACAGAATATCCATACCAAGTACAGCTTGAGGAATACATTCATGTTGTACTGTAAAAATATTAATGGTTTACAAACACGTTTAAACATATAATAAAAAAAAAAAAATTCTTGCATTATTCAGAAATGATAAATCATTCATTAAATTAATCTGTTGTCCCTATCAATTATCATCCTATTATATTCTCAAATAATTATAATATAATAATAAGAAAAAATATCTATTAACATTCAAACAAACCACAAATATATTAATTACCTTCAGAAGGATGCTCGAATCCACAATCAACAATCGCTCTTAATATTTCTGGTTTAAGAAGAAAATCCCTAAAACCACTGCTGTGAATAGACACATATGTGCCTTTTACTTCCTTCTTAGCAGGGACATCTCCACTTCCATCAACTACTTGTTCAGTTTGTTCCTCATCTTCGTAATCCAAAAGATCATCGTTATCTGCCATGTTAAGATGCTAAAGTATGTTATTACAACCTAGAAAGATGATGGAACTATTATACCTTAATAAAATTTATGTAATTGAAGATATTAAATGCATAGATTTAGATAAAACATTTAGAAATGAAACTTCTAGAAGATATTATAAATATAAAAATATTTTATATTAAATATATATAATCATGGTATTAACGATTTTCAATAAGATTGCACACGTAACGAAACCGCCATCTTGTTGATATCATAAAACATATATGTTCAATTTAGAAGAAAATAAATGAACTTTTACATAGAAATAAATTAATATATTTGTGTATTTTAGTGGAATCAAAGAATTTTTGTTATATATAAAAAGCCAAACGAAATTTAATGAAACAAATATGAATTGGTTATTTAGTATGCGTTCTTTGTGGCGTCGTTTGCCTCGCGGTTGAATAATTTATGATACTAGTTTTCTTCGTACAATAAATATATAAAGTAAACTGTTACTTTTAAATAAAAGCTTAAGCATCTTATTTTATAACTTTATACAATTTATATGACGATTACATTTCATTTATTAATAATATTTGGATTACATATTATTAACTTACCTCAGAATTAAAGCTAACGGTTTGAACCTCGATTTTATAATACCCAAAAGTAGGAAGACTACATTCATGTAGGCAAGAAAGACTTTCGTTATGCGTTCGTTGTTTATATGTGCGCTAGTGTCGGTGTTATCAGCGCTCTCTATTGAGCATATATTACATTAATCGGAACAACAGCGCCAATTAAATTTGAAAATTGGATAAATGTTTTGTAGTTAGTATTTCGAATCTTATATCAACATGACATTTCTTACAGGTTTTTTTTATTTATTCTCTTCGAAAATTGTCTATATATTTCATATTCAAAGCAGGGTTTTTGCACTTAGCAATCTGCACGTTGGTGAGAATTGGATAATCGATGTTTATTTCGAAATAATTATTATCATATTGTAACGCAAGCAATGTCGAGTTAATGGTTGTGTTTTAATTTCCTTTAAAATGATAATTACATAGCTTCTAAGTTGAACTTAATTTCGATCATTATTAATTAGTAGATATTTCATTTCTATGTTAGCAATAACATTAGTTTACTTTTATAAATTGTTGGTAACATAGAGCGTAATAGCTCAATTTTTACTATGTATATTGTATTTCATACGAGAATTCTTTCGATTTTGTATTTTTTTATTATATAACATAATATGTGTTCTCCAATTTTATAATTAACATATATATTGATTAATAAATCACTTCTATTACTAGTAAATAGAAATTTATGAACTTCGCCAAAATTATATTACCCTATTTGTTTTAATTACTCCAATCTCGTAACTATTGCGTATTTACTGTGATAGTAATAGGAAATCAAATATTTTAAACATTAACTCTAATTGGTATCTAAAATAAGACATTTATTTTTACTACTTTTATATATGCAACATATAATTATATAATATATAATTAATTATATAGAACACTTTGCATAAACAATTTATAATCTACATATATAGTTAATTATTTATATACCAAAATTTTGAAAAAGGAGACGAGTAATCATATTGTTTAAATATGGTAAAGTTTATTTAATAACATCACAGATACAATAATTATGTACACAATTGTCTGAGAAAAATGTCAGTATTTTAACCGAGCACTTTCAGCTATCCCATTCTTATTGAAAGCACTGAAGTACTAAGTTCCAAATAAAAGTGCTTCACGGGGGGCGGATACTTGACGGTTTCGAAAAGGGAATTTCAATTTTCGAAATCGTAATATGTATATTTTAAAATTACCACTTCACCCGTTCATTTATACGTAAATTAAACTTTGCCAATTACATTCATGTAGTTAGCATTCGTTTCATTTTTAGTTTATTATAGATTGTCTTCGGAAGAAGACAATTTATCAAAGACATAAAGTTTTAATTGGGCGTCATGCCTCTGTGAAGGCGCAACACATTCTGGTTTTACCATTTGTGAGGCACATGGAGGATCTATAGTACGGGGCAATAGGGTACGATTGAGCTCTGGCATGGAGGCAGTTGGATCCTTTAGAGGCAATGACATTTCTCTTAAAGAGTCTGTAGGTGAGGGAGGAAGCACCACTTTCTCCGGAGCATTTTGAATAAATATCACTCTATGTGGTAAAAAAATAAATATTAATCTTTTAGTGACATAAATTTAATTTTGACATAATTAGTATCAAATTTTGTTAAATAAATTCGCAGATAAAGTACTAATAAAGATGTACCTGTTAAATGCTCGCCACTTCCTGCATAATGTAATATATGCTTTGCATTGAATATACATAAAAACTAAACCTCCAGTAGAGCCTATTACAACAACAATTAGTTTAGTCCAAAAGGACCAATCTACAAATCCACGGCGAGCTTCCTCCACTGAACGTTCGACAAGTACGTATAAGGACCAAGCTACACAAAGTGCAGCTACTGCATGGAAAGCCACTGCACACCACAATTTACGTACCTCCAAAGCAGACATTTCTAATTTTTCCCACTGAAAATATAAATTAAAAAAAAAAAAAAGATTTTGATAATTTATTTAATTATTTAATAATAAATTAAATATATTACTAAATATATCAATGTTTGCTTAATATATCAATTGCTCAAATATATCGATATTTAAATTTGCTACCTCATAAAAAGGTTTTGTTTTAGCATGCATGATAAATGTGAATTTGCACAATTCACAAGCACGTGTATCTGATGCTTTTATCCATTGTTGGAGGCATGCCTGGTGCACATAACGTAAGCTACCACTGCAATAACATGGTGCTAACAATGGAGCACCTTCTTCACCTTCGCAATGGCAGATTCTATATAGAATAATATATTATTAATATTTATATCTATAGGTAGGAAGAGAAAATAATTATAATATGATATACATACCGACAAATATCATGATTGCTCGAAGATAGTGTGCTTACAGATGAATGGCAATGCTCTGGTATGATCGTAACAACTGTGGCATATGCTGATTCCTAAAAGGAAAACAATATATATAATATCAATAGTACAATTTATATATTTTTTATTATTATTACTTATACTTTTTTTGTGAAGATTACCATACCCGTGGAGTCCATTCTGGTAATCCTTCTCCTCCAGCAGGACTATTATTTGTGGAAGGACCAAGAGATAGAGGTGGTTGCCAGTCAGGCGGATTAACATTGATCTGATGAACCGGCATCACTCTCCAATCTCAATAAGTTGTGATCAGTGAAAAAAGACTTTTATTTGATACATCTTTTTAAGTGTTTCTTTGCACCCTTTGTGTAATGTCATGATGAAATATATTCCAAGAAATCAACAGTATCAAACAATGTTGTTTGTATCTTTACATATTTAATTGGAATATGTGGAAACCAACCTAAAATCATATTTCATTTTAGTATTACCAATTGTAGATAAGTTATGAAAACATTGCAGTAATTTTTAGACTTTAATTAGAGAATGAACGAATATGATTAATGCATTGCATTTCACGCTATTTTTCACTTCAGAAATCTTCTTTGGTATAAAGTAAATATAATAGGACAACCTATTATTATATCTCATTTGTTTTTATAATGCATACTCATCCGTTGATATACTCTAATAATGATATACCCGACATCAAAAAATCACAATATTAAATAACCACCATCTTATGAGATAATTAACATATTCGTTTCAATAACAAACACGAACACCAATCACAATCATAATCTCTTCTTAATTTTATCTATATCACGATATTTAGGAAAATTTATACATTATACAAGCAAATTTTAATTATTATACAATAATAATATCAAGCAC
Source organism: Vespa crabro (assembly GCF_910589235.1). Lineage (NCBI taxonomy): Eukaryota > Metazoa > Arthropoda > Insecta > Hymenoptera > Vespidae > Vespa > Vespa crabro. The sequence continues at coordinate 8,014,361 of NC_060955.1, forward strand.
GCAAATCTGATATTTCTTTAAAGATAATACTGCGAAGGTATACTCGTTATATGCAATATCATAGCAAAAAGAAAACACAGCACTGGCGTCACATACATCTTTTCATTCCTTCGTCTACTGTTATGAAAATAGTAATTTTCTATCATATATAACGATCGGATGAAAAGTCGAATTTCCAAATCACTAAGCTTTTGTTTGTTACATGTATTACTATAAACGAACGGGTTGATGATTTTTGTTATGGTCAAATGTCGGCAAAAACGAAGATGGACTCGAGCGATTTTGACACTTCGTCCCAAGTCAATGACACAGTGTAGAGGATACTTGATTTCGATGCAGTGGATTAATTAGCGTTCTCCAGTCAAAATTGTTTTATTAAAAATGATTTGTTTATATACATATATATTTATCACCGTTCACCTTTTGAACGTACTTCTACACCCGCGTCAATGTTTAACGTGAAACCGAATACCGACTTCATGGCAAATTGCTATTTTTTCTTTTCGACAGAGTATATACTTCATTTTTCTCCTACATTGTCTAACACAAAAGTAGGCGTGGCTTAAATAGAATTAACCAATCCAATTCGCAGAGTGGAAATCGAACGTTAACTACTCCAATGAGTGATTCGCGTTTCAAATTTATAGATCTTCACGCGCGCAGTACAAATTAAAAAACTCTATATTCAATATATGAAGCATATTCCTTGTAAATTAAAAAGGAATATAAAATTATCAAAATTATAGAAATGTGTTTCTTTATATTTATTAGTATACGATAAATATTTTCATACGATACATCAATCTTAATCTTTATTATAATCTCACACAAAAGTACAATTATTTTATAGTTATTAAATAAAAAAAGCACACTTATCTTAATAATAGTATAATAACAAGGAATTACGTATTTATAAGTTGTCAACGTCATGTAATTTTTAATACTTTTTCAATCATCACAGAAAAAAGTCGAATAACTTATATTCTGGTAATATATATATATATATTAATAATAGTTCTAATATTTTTAAATACACATATATATATATATTATATTTATGTATATATATATATGTGTATTTAAAAATATTAGAACTATTATTTTGTTCACTTAATTCTTTCAATATTATAATCAAGAAAAAAGAATCATATAGAAAAATTATTACACTACAAAATATAATGAGAAAAAATTAAAGATAATTAAATTCTTCTATGAAATTATAAAATTTTATCTTCTTTTTTGAGTGAAATAATCTGATTAGCTCTTTAACTTATTTGAATTACGACTCTACTCATGACAAATGAAAGTCGTTGCTCACGGATCGTCCTGTGCGAAATATTCCGCTTACGGATGCAAATGGTTAATAATTAATAACGTAATTAAAAGAAAACTCGTGTACATGAAATTAGAGTAATTATTTACTTGCATGTTGGTAGTTTTTTCACTTACGACTTACTATTCTCAAATATTCTTCACATAATATATGTTATCCACATAGATAGCTTTAATATTAATAATTAAATTGTTATAACTAGTACTAATCAGTCACATCTAATATAAGTTTTATATTGTCTTATTGTATATTTGTATATATATATATTACTTTTATTGTTAATCAATCTAATATGATTTTATAATATATATTTTTACAATGGCGTCGGGTCAGAAAAATGTAAGATTATCTCGTCCTGCATCACCAGATATTAACTTTATCATATGTCTACAATTCGTTGTTGTAAACATATGATAACTGCGTACGACTTGTAACTTAACAAGACATATAAGACACATTAATGATCTAGGTCTACTGTAAGCGGACCAGGGATCACCGCTGTTTTTGGATGAAGAATTATTATCTGGATAAATTATTTCATTTGGTTCTTCAATCAAAGATCTATCATCAGAAGGAGATTTACTTCCACTGGAAGCTCTACTTATCCTATCATTGTTTCTATCCGTCCTATTATTTGTATATCTAAATGTAGATTGTGTTATGGGTGTGTTTAGAGTATCTCTAATAAAACAAAAAATTAATTCATTAAAAATAATAGTAACGATTTATAATTGAGTGTTTTACATAATGATTTATATAATTAATATTTATATAATTAATATTTACGAATATATATATTGTTGTAACAATATTCATAAATCTTATGGCGACGAAAAGAAATATTTACAAAAATGTGGATGCCTCTTCTTGTTATGAGCTTAAATTATACCTTGATTTGTTCGTTGAACTATATGAACAAGAAATGTGTTCAGAAGTATCGTTATAAATTGATGAAGATGTTTCTTCACATAATTCATCTATCAATTTAATAATTTCAATATCTAGTGATGTAGAACAAATGATCTTCCATTTTTCTGAGCCGACACCACTGTAAAGATAGACTATCTCTGAAAAAATGTATATTATAAAATCATATTATATTACTTAACAATAAAAATAATATATATACAGATATACAATAAGACAATATAAAATTTATATTAGATGTCACTAATTAGTACTGATTATAACAATTCAATTGTTATTATAGTTACTATGTGGATAATAATTCTAACCCTTATCGAAATTGAGCATTTATTAATTAATATCACTTTAATGCCGCTCACTCTTTTGTTTAACGGACGTAAACAAAATACAAACGTAAATATATTAAAAGATGTTCTTTCAGAACACAATATATTAAAATATGTCAATTATAAAGTATATATATTATATTTGATATTTATTGTAAGTTTGTTGTAAAGAGATATATTTAAACGTATTATTTTATTATTTTCGATTAATAATATCACAATCATAAATTCAGAAACTAGCTCCTCAAAAAGAAAGTTAAACGATTAATGCGTCATTCGTATAATCAAGAAATATAGAGTATATAGAAAGCGAAAGGTATCAAATTCTTTTTATATTTTTGTGCAATGGAAATTATATTAATGTTATTTTTAATAAGTTATTTATTATTATCATTATTATTTACCTTTCTTATTATTATGATTTAAATTTAAATAGCTATTTTTAAATCTGTAATCTATATGAACGATAATTTTTAAATTGTTTGCGAATGAGTTTGGCGTACTAAAATGGTAGTTTTCACTTCCGTCGTAAGTTATACGAACAGATAAACCCTTCTTATTATTTTTAATCTAAGATCTTTCTAGAAATTTCCGATTCTTTCGATCACATACTGTTTCTTGAATTTTTAATAATAATTTCATATTTAAAAATCAATAGCCGAAGAAACAGACAGTTTTTCTTTAAAATAATTATTTGCATTTATAATATATCGAATGTAATCAATGTAATAATATTAGATAAAATAATAAATAAAAATAATAAATAAAAATAAATAAAAATAAAAATATATATAATTAATAAATAAAAATCTTTTTCAAAAATTCAAAAGCAATACGCCGTAGATTGAACCTTCATTTTTTAAATTGAGACATCGTTCATCAAAATCGGTTAAGAATTACGCCTGTTCTCATTGATGACGTAAATGCTGTTTTTGACATTTTTCGCGAAGAAAAAGTTTATTACTGTGGCGCCCCTCAAAATTTGCGGCAAAAAGAATGAAGCTCGTATTCCTACTACTGCTTTTCATATCAAGCTTGAATGACATATGTTTATGTAGCGATTGCCTGCTTGGCTGTGTGTATAAATAGCAGAGCTCAGATTTTTTAAACATTTCTAAACGCAAAGAAATGGGTTTCACGATGCTTGCACGGAGAAGCTACGGTAACTCACTCGATCATTTTAATGAACTTTAGCCAAATGATTCTATTGCAAACATAAAGAATCCAATAGTTTATGTTAAGGGATCTGAGTTTCTAAAATATTGTTAAATTTTGGAAAACCTTTTAGATTTTATATACTAAAAAAATGAAAGTTCTATAAGTAATACATTGGCAAACATCAAGATTCGTAATATAGGAAACGTAGGTTCTCGAGGCTAAATGAATACAGGTTTTTTTTTATAATATCTATGTAAACGAAAATAATTAATTAATTTACTCTTTTTTCCTTATTTGATAATTTAGTAAGATGTTACTATCCAATCTCTTATATTTATTTTCTTCCTTAATGACTGACGTGAATTTTACAGTGATCTGTGTTAAATAGAATACAGTAGCGGTATAATTTTGTTCGATGATAAATACATATAAAGTATATACATTTGTCGATTATTTTTTCAAAATTAATAATTAGTGAACATATATATTATATATTATTTTTAATAAAGATCAAAACACGAGTTTGTTTCCACATTATCTACGAGATTTTTTTCTCAACGCTATTTTATTATACTTTCCTCTGTAGGAGTTCACTTCATATTATTGCTATTACTACTGCTATTACTATAATAATAATATGTAATATAATAATATATTAAGAAGAACAGTAATAAGAAGAAACAGAAGAATATACTTATACATCATGAAACAGGATGATGGTAATTTATATTAGCAAAAGAAGAAAAAATGTATCCTTTTACATGGTGGTTTCACGTGCGAATTCTCAACAAATTGTGTCCTTGATAATTTCGACATATGACTCGCCATCGATAGATACATCTAAACAAACGACATATGAAGAAAAGTACGAAACGTTTCTTTTGTTTTCTTCTTTGTTGTTATTATTTCTCTTTTTTTTACTACCTTATGATTGTATTGTTTCCATACTGTTTCTTATTCACCATCAGTCGAAACTATTTGTCTTTATTATTATAATATTATTATTAAATAATATATAGATGTATATAAATAATATTTAAGTACATTTTTATTATTATTATATTATATTATATTATATTATTATTATTATTATTATCAGTAGTAGTAGTAATAGTCGTAATAGAATGGGCTAATCTTATAGAAAAAATTAAAAAACAATTTTCTAGTAGTTCTACTTCATAGTGTGGAAATTAACTTATATTTTAATTTGTATTAAAATAATATAATATATAAATATTCACTAATTATTCTTAAGAAAATATTCGACAAATTCTTATTTTCTGTCATAGATTTATATACTAATTCTTATATATGTCAATTATATTTAGTATTTTCTATGCATTTATCGTAAAATAAATGCGTACCGACATCATATCGGATCACTGCGAGATCCACGTCGCTACCATCAAAGAAAGATATACATATGAAAGACTGAAAGGTGTGAGTTCATAATATACTGAACTAATTACTCTACCCAACGAAACCACTCGTTATGTCGCGTGAGAAGGGAATAACCACAAGCTTATACACCGATATGATAGACGCATGGTGGGGACAGCTTTCTCTTCTTATATTCATAGTTTATATTTTGTTCATACCTGTCGCTAAAGTCACACATACTTTGAATAAAAGGTAGTGAACAGTCTTAAATAATACCTAAATGTGTATAAATAATATTTACGTACATTTTTATTATTATTATTATTATATTATATTATATTATATCATATTATATTATTATTATTATTATAATTAGTAGTAGTAATAGTGGTAGTAACGGGTTAATTAGTATCGTATTAGTAATATATTATAAGATGCCTTCATTAAAGTCAAATGCCCAGTTTCAATGAAGAATATGACACCAATGGAAGGAATTGAACGTAAAAAAATTATATTCATGTATCTTTAAAATGGAGTGCTGAAATTAAAAGACTCTGACAAGTATATGTACCAAATCTTGGTCTAAGCAGGTCTTTTTTACATGCCACTCAAATGTATGAATAACACAATAGTGTTATTTTATTCTTTGTACTCCAAAAAAATGATTGTTGATAAAAAAGAAAAAAATGATCGCCTTCGGTCAAATAAAATGGAAGAGAAGATTATGGCTTTTTATTACAAGTGCCTTCTGTCCGAAATTGTTGATTCCTGTATAGTTCATAATCTTCTGATTCGAGAATCGCTGCGTATTTTAGAAGCATAATGTGCTTATGACGATCAATCCTAGGTTTTCATATACTAATATGCTGCCATTGTCTTTACTATTATAATATAACATGTATTAAATAGTATTTAGGTGTATATAAATAATATTTAAGTACATGTTTATTATTATTATTATTATAATATTATATTATATTATATTATTATTATTACTATCAGCAGTAGTAGTAATAGTGTAATAGTGTAGAATGGACTAGTTCTACAGGGAAAACCATGTAAAAAAGCGCTGAGAGTTCTACCTCATAGGAAAGAATACATGTTTTAATTTGTATTTAAATAATATAATATATGAATATTTATTAATTATTTTGAAGAAAATATTCGAAGAATTCTTATTAGTTAATTATATTTATTATTTTCTATGCATTTATCATGAAACAAATGCCGATGTCGTATCTAGTACAGATCACTATGAGATTTAAGTTGCTACTATCAAAGAAAGATATACATATGAAAGATTAAAAAGTGTGAGTTCATTGTCTACTAACACTACTTACTCTAACTCAAATGAAAATGAACAAATTAAAAGTGAAGGTGATTTGTTCGACAATGAGGAAGTTGAAAGTAATTATTCGTGTGACATCGATGATGAAAAAGAAAACATTTAAAATGCCCGTAGAGGACAAAAGCGTCGAAGAATTTTATCAGATTCTGAAAGTGATAGTGATCAAGTATACTGAAGTGGATCTTGATGGAACTGTCTGGTAAAAAATAATAGAAGGTTTAACAATTGAAAAACCATCACATAGTTTCAAACAAGTATTAGGTTCAATGGCATATGCCAAACGAAATATAATAGTTGGTAAAATTAAAACAGTATTTTCTGTAATAATTGATACGGAAGCAGAAGTGTTGCAAGTCTTAGGGACTAAATGGAATCTGCCAATATAAAAAATATATGTCTTTATTGCGATTCTATGCGCACGTGCTGCTTATCAAGCAAGAAATTTAACTATTTTCTATTTATAGAATTCGGAATGGGGATCGGTTTTTTTCTTACTAAAATTGGACAGGTACAGTTTCACAGAAATTAAAAAATTTCTCCGATTTGATGAAAAAGGAAAACGTACTAGGAACATCAAGTGGCGAATGTAATATTTTACATTCGATTTTGATCAGATACGATTTTGCAAAGATAATAAAACAATTAAATCTTAGATAATTTGTAGACAATTTGTCTGTGGTAAATGTATGAAGGAGAAACCTATTATCTGTAAAAAATGCAATTGAGAAAACAAAAACATTTTTTATTTATTTCTAAATAATGTAAAAGGTGCACTTATGATCTGTTTGTTATGTTCTGTTATATTTATATCCTGTTTATGATACATTAAAAATAAAAATATATGATTGGTTATTTTATTATTATTATTTAAAAGTTATGTTATGCATTATTTCTTACAATAAATTGACAATTCCTTCCAAAAAAACATTTATTTCATAAGTAAGAATAAGTATATGTGAAATGCCGGTACGGTCAGTGTTAAATGTTTTATTAATATTTGATATTGAATATTTTATTAATTACAAAATTACTTTATCATTATATGTATATGAGAGAAAAATTAATATTAAAGATATAACAACTAAATTACAATGCTTACAAATATGCAATATATAATAATACAATATATGTTATATAAATCATATTATACAATTAAAATTATTGCTTTTTAGTTCTGCGTATAATCATAATAAATTATTGAAGTAAAGATTTATTCAAAGTTTCTGGATCATATGGTATATTTCTAACATTACCAGGAAGTATCATTGGCACTACTTTAACGCGAAAATCATAAGGAAGAAAATCGTAACAAAAATTATAAAAATCATTACGTGTATGAATAATACCTAAATTTGCCATTTTTTTCATTAAATTATTCAAAATGGTTTCGTAATCTTCATATTTCTTAGACTTTGTAATAATGGATACAATGTCAGATAATTCTTGCACAAATTTTTCAGAATGCACTCTTGTTAATAATTTGCTTTCTGGTTCCATAATTTTCCAAAGAAAACGATAAAGACGATCGGTTACCCAATATTTTGGACGTGGAAGTCTCGGTCTTTTATACACTTGTCCATTCACTATATAAGCTTCATTAATTTTATCTCTTGCAGAGTATTTTTGTTTTTCTTCATTTCTGAGTTTTTCTATTTTTGCTATTATTTGCTTCTTTTTTAATTGTAGGTTTTTTGGTTTTGTAAGATGCACATTAACTGCCTTGCTAATAATAGTTTTCTGCTTTTTATTTAATCTTGCCTTGATTTCTTCATCTTTTTTTATATTACTCAGTTGAAAATGTTTTGATTGTCTTGCTTTGGTTGGAGAAACCAACTTAGAGTTTATAACCGTAAAGTATTCACTAATTTTTTTTTGGTGATCAGTATTAATTGAATTTAATATTTTATGATTACGTTGATCGACATAGTGTTCATTATCATTTTGTTCATTATCATCAGTAACAACATCTATTGTTCTTAAAGATTTTTGATTTAAGCTAAATGCATTTATATATAAGTCCTTTGCTTGTATCTTGTCATTATCTTTTAAAACATTTTCTTCATTCAACTCAGGAATATCTTGTATTTTTGTAGTCTCAGATGTAGACATCTTTGCTTTTAATGTTGTATTTTTACTTGCATCTGTTATTACATTTGCTGTGTACACTGATTTATTACTACTATTTATTGTATGTATTTGATTTCCCGAAAAAATACCTACTTCAGTAATATTAATAGAATTATAATCTGTGGAATTTCTACCATGCATACTATTGTTTGTATTGTTTGGTTCGGATGATATTCTGAATGAAGTTTTTTTATTTTCCAAATTATTGGTTTCTCTAGATTTAGACTTAGACAAATTCATTGAATTTTTTGCTGCTATATTGGTAGATAATGTTTGAAATATATTATTTTCATTAATACTTTTGGCCATCAAATTCCTTTCATCCATACTTTCATGTTCTGATGCATAAATTGTTTTTCTTACATTAGAATTATTTATTCTGAAATTTTTACTATTCTCCATTCTACTATTATTTGGAGTATGTATATGTCTTATATTTGCTAACGATGTTTCTCCTGTATTGATAGTTTCGTGATTTTCAATTTTCTCATTATTTGTTGTAGAATCATTACTTTTTTTAAGAGAAGTCCTAGGATACATAGTCAAATTTGCATTTTTTTCTACTACAGAAGATTGTTTTTGATTTATAGAGATATTTGCAGAAATATTTTTATGTGAAGGTTCATGTGTATGATTAGGTTGAATTTCTAAATTATCATTTTCATTAGTATTATTTAAAAGACTAAAACTTGAATCAGAACGATTAAGATAAATGAGATTACCGTCGTGTATTGAAATATTTGGATCTATGATAGATTTTTTTAATGGAACTGTTTTTGATTTATTTTCTTCTGTTGATATGTCAAAAACATTTTCTTTTGATGTCTGTTTTTTTTCGATTAATTTAGCAAAGAAACTTTTAGACATTCTTTCAGTTCTTTCTGTTTTATTATGTAAATCTTCATTTGATTTTAGTAGATTTTCAAACGCATTTTCACTTGTTTCTTTATATTTTTTTCTAAAAACATTTGGCTTTGATTTTAAGATTTTATCTATGGTGTGACTTTGATCAATACTAGTTGCAATACTATCGTTACTCTTTCTACTCATATGTTTCTGTTTAGGATCCAATTCTTGTAGTGATTTTTTATTAGTGGGTGCATCATTTGTAAGCTTAGAAATAGAATTTTTTTTCACTGATGCAGGAGATTCTGAATTTCTTGTATCGTTTAATGCTTTTAAAAAGGCATTACTTTTACTTTTTTTTGATTTATTACGCATTGTAATTTTTCTTTTTTGTAATGGTGGATTATCTTCATCTTCATCCGTATCAGATGTAATCATTTTTTTAAACTCCAATGAAACTGCTTCTGCAAAAATAGAAGGTAAAAGATAAAATAATATGGGGACATTCTTTCATTTTCTTATTTCATTTATATTTTACCTGATCGGTTTTTGTTTTGTATTATTGGTAAGTTATTTAAAACTTCAGAATCTGATGTTTCTAACATTTTCCACCATTCATGATTTGTACTAGTTGATTGCATTTGTGAATCAGAATCTAAATATTTACTTGTCTCATTTGTTGCATTGTATTTTGGCAAATGGGAATTAACATTGTTTGTCAAGTTATTCCACCAAAAAGGTTCTTCTAAAATAGAAGAAAATTTATATAATTATGATTAAAGTGGTTTGAGATGAAATGTTAACAAAAGTAAACTTATATCTAAATGATAGTATGCAAATAGCAGATAATAGTAAATAGAAGAAGAAAATACATATTTTATTAAATGTATATATAAAATATTTACCCTCTTCAAATACTTCTGAATTTGGATCCAGAAAGCCAGATCCTGCACTAGATCGATGACTGTATCTAGACATGCGTTTATTGATACTTTTTCTCTTAGACATAATTCAGGATATTCGATCTTAATAAAAAAAATTATTATTAGATATTGACATTATATTGTTATAAACTTGTATCATACATATTTGATATTAATAATATTACAGGTTATGTTTAGTTCTTCATATAAGAGATGTCAATTAAAATCTTTTACACGATAATTTTATTATAGATATATTTGAAATATGCAATAAATTTTTCACCATATATTTTTTTACTATAAATATCAATAGGAAAACATTACTTCTTGCACTTTTTTTACTTTCATTGAGTTTATTGACGAAAGAATGTTTTTGTATACGTTTAAAGTTGCCACCTAGTGATAGAAATAAAAAGTTCCTTCGAAGATTCTTTTTTATGTATCATCATACGATAACTAATCAACATACCAAAAGAATTGCAACATTTGAATCTTCCAATTTCTGTTTCTTTTGTAAGATAGCGACACTAGTTAACGCTTAAAACATAGTTATTTTTTTAAAGAATAAATATCATTGTACACATGGAAGTAGAGAAACAGCATAAAAGTATTTACGTACATGATGTAGAAAGAATAAAAAACGGTAACAATAATATTCTTATAAAAATTACATTTTAACAAAATTTTGGAGAGCAAGTAGTATTAAGTATCTCTAACGTGAAGGAAATCTAATTCGATAGAAAAAGTTGCACTTTTTGTAGAATTACTTTCGAAATAGGTAGATTTTGGGATGGGTCTCGAGATTAAGCTTTTGAAACAAAGATTGATCCAAGGAACGTTGCAACGGACTTTTCTCTCCGCGATCGAAGAAATACGAAGTCTCGCGACGAGTTGAATTTTAACGAGCATGGAACATCGAACTTCCCGTGTGTCGCGACGTGGGCTGCAATTTCGCAATCTATCCGATACACGTTTCATGGAAGGGTGTTGAATGGAGGAGTGCGAAGATAAGATAAAAAGGCGGAATAAAGTAGATGGAGAAAGAGAAGAAGAAAAAGAAGAGAAAAGAAATAGGAAACATAGGAGGGCAGGAGAAAAGAAGAAGGTCGAAGGAGATCCTCAGTCCACAGAAAGGCTCTATTTGGCCATGGAAATCGGTAAAGGAGGTCAGCGTATGCAAATAACAGGGTCGTGAGGGTTGCCAGAGCCAGGAGGGTCCCATGGGTCAACGGACAGAAGGGTATAGCGACGCTGTGCAGCCCTCTCTTGTCTGTATCGCCTTCAGCTCACTCCCACTCACTTACCCTCTTTCTCGCTTTCTCTCCCTTGCCTCGTCCCACCACTTCTTTCTCCCTCTCTCTCTCTCCCTCCCTCTTTCTCTCTCTCTTCCCCTCTCTCTCTCTCTCTCTTTCTCTTTCTCACTCTTTATCTTTTTCTCTCTCGTACTCTCATCTACAACACTCGCTCCATCCTCCTTTTCATCATTTCCTCTTCGTCTTTTTCCCCACTCTCGTTTCTCTTTTTCTCTCTCTTTCTCCCCCTTTCTACTCGTTCCCTCTATCATTTCTCCTTTCCCCGTTACTCCCTCCGCGATTCCACGAGTTCTCGCAGCAGCAACCGTTACGGCCCCATATATTTCCACGGTTGGCGGTGGTGGTGGCGGTGGCTGCAGCAGAGTCACGTCTATGGACATAAAGGTGGCTCTACTACGCCTCTCGTACCCGACGTTCGCCTACGCCCGTGGAAATATTCGATTTTTACGATACGAAACGCGAAGCAGGGGCTTCAACACGCACACCAAAGGGCCCTCTCTCTCTCTCTCTCTCTCGCTCGCTCTTATACGCCCGGCAACCTCCGTGTCGCGTCCTGCACACTTTTTCGATTCACCGATTTCAACTTTTCCATTCCTCTTCTCTCTCTTTCGCTCTCTTTTCTTATACTACGTCGGGGAACGTCGATTTTTGAGCTCGTAAAATTCGAATTTTACGAAGCATCTACTTACGACTTATGATGTGAACATTCATTCATACGGTTTAGCTTTCACTTCGACAAAGAATCATTCGTCTCTTATACGATAATTATTCGAACAATATATGAAATCGCGTCTTCTCCTTTACTTTTCTTTATCATATCTTTTTTTGTTTTTGTTTTCATGGGAGAGAGATGGTGATCGTGGAAGTAGAATTACGAATTAGAGATCGAAATGCTCGTACTCGGCTCTCTTTTCCCAACACAGTGGGAAGCGGGAAAGCTTGAGCGTGTCTCGTGCTGACTAATCCGCTGAGTGTTAATTAAAATAAAGGCTCGCGGCGCGTATGCGGGCGCGCAGAAATTAGCGTCTGGCTTTTTGTAGAATGGACGCGTGTGGTGAGATGAAGAGGGGGAGAGAGAGAGAAGGAGAGAGAGAGACAGAGGAGTGGACGAATAACCAGATGTTCACCCTTTTGTTAGCGACTTTCCACGAAGCATCGCACTCGCATTTTTGTACGCTCTCGTTGGTTACTTAGAGACACTCTCCACCCTGCGGAATATTTTCTACTTCCATCGTTAAAATTATCTTCTAAATTTATGTTACTTTTTTAAGTATTCTTTGAACAGACACGAGACTCTTGCTCGTTAAAATCGAATCCAAATTAGATCAATAAAATTATTTTTAGTTTGACTCGAAATTCGAATAAATTTAAATGGTTAATCGTATTTATGATTGACAAATACACTTAAATGTCTGCAGTAGTATATCAATATTTGTTCAAAAAGAGTGACCATATTAGATTTAAATAAGAGTACTTAAATATATGTCTCTCTCTCTCTCTCTCTCTCTCTCTCTCTCTCTCTCTCTCTTTCTCTGTGTTAGAATTATAAGATCAATTTTTGTATAACATCAATAGATATACTTCTTGTTGATTTTCTTTTCTTTTCTTTTTTATCAAGACGACTGCTCGCAGTAATTAACGAAGATAATTATTTTGTCGCGTCCTCCTTATTCTCCCTTTTTTGCTGTTTATTTTTTCTTTTTCTTCGGGGACAGACAGCCGGTACTTCGTGAACATTCACGAAACAAAGAAAATATACGTGATATCGTTAAGGATCGATAGAATGTACCGGTGGGTAGTAGTTTTCGCGCGAATCGAAAGTAAGCGAGAGAGAGGGAAAGAGAGAGAGACAAATATATAGAGAAAGAAAGAGAGGAAGCGAGAACGATAGAGAGAAAGAGAGGAAGCGAAAATGAGAGAGAGAGAGAGAGAGAGAAAGAGAAAGCTGCTGGCTCGGCGCGTTAAATTCGTGGGTTTTCTGCGGATCGGCGTACGGTTTGATGGCTAGGGTTGGGCGGTAGCCACAAGTGTCTGCCCGAGCGCCCTCTCTCATTAATTCTCTACCCTTGTTGCTTGTTAAGGTAGGGGTCGGTTTGTCCCTGCCTCCACGGACGCCCCCGAACATCCCTCGGGCCACCCCTTTGCCTCGTCCTTCCTTCCTTCCTTCCTCCTCATCCTTCTCCTAGTCAACTCACTTTTCTGGCCGAGTCAGGAGGGTGGAAATGCTTCCTCGAGTGTGCGCTGAAGAAGGAAGATGAGGTGGAAAAGCTGCCGATGGAGGTGGTGGTGATGGTGGTGTTGCTGCTGCTCGAAAAGAGGAGGGTAAGACTAAGATAGAAGATAAGCGAGGAAGAAAAAGAGGAGCAAACGGAAAACGAAGTAGAAGTGTGACGGGGGAAAGATGCGAGAGAAAGAGAGAGAGAGAGAGAGAAAGATAGAGAGGGAGAGAGAAAGAGAAAGAGTGGGTGTAAGGTAAGCTATCTAGTACGAATATATTACGTATACCCGTTAAGTGGCTGATATAAATCGAACGTGCTGGACGGTAGGCGTACATGTGACTGTAAAAGAGACGATTAGCACTTCATTTCTTTTATTTGATGCCTTTTCCATAATACCGTCGATTACTTGCATACGTTCATACATACATATCAAATATACATACATCTACCTACACGTATCGTGTATAAAATGAAAGCGCACGTAATCTGATAAGCTCGTTTGCGAAAGCGAGAAGCTCGTTCTCGATCTGTCCGCGTAATAATACTTACGGCTTTATTAGCGCGTCCGCTAATTGCATATCGTGCGATAATAGTTAAAGCACGCGTTTCACTTCTCGGATATTTATCTTTCCCGAGACCTTTGCCTTTTAACGATCCGCTTGCGCTTGTGAACGGAAGATGATAAACGAGAACGGGACGAGAATTCGTTCGGGACGAATATCCATCCATTAACAAGTCCATATTGCTTTCTGTTCCTTCGGAAAAACTTTTTCCCCTCTTATCTCCGTTCCACCTTCATCCCTTCTCTTCCTTTACCACGTTCCTTCTGCGTGGCATCCTTCCTTTTCGATAACGACTCTGCCATACCCCTCGTTTCCCCTTTTGCTCCTTCCCTTGCCATCTTTCCAGGAAACCCTTCAGTGCGCGAGAGCAAAGTTATGAGGGAAGATGGCTGGAAGGTGAAGGGGAAGAGAGAAAGAGAAAGAAATAGAGAGAGAGAGAGAGAGAGAAAGAGATATATATATATATATATATATATATATAGAGAGAGAGAGAGAGAGAGAGAGAGAGAGAGAGTTGTACGTTGAATTAATTTGCGCTTGGTTGAGGGCCTCCTACCGTTCCAAATTCTCCCTTCTCTCTTTTTTTCTCTCTCATACTAATACTATCTTATTCTTTCTCCGTTTCTTCGTCGACTTTACTGCAAGAGCAACGGAGGTAGCACTGGTGTCGAATCTCCGGCTCCTTTCTCGGCTTGCTTTAAATACTGCTACGGAACCTGGCGAATGCAAACGAATTGTCCGAGAAACAAGCTCCGGCCGTTCTGGTCGCGAATTAAGGTGGCCTCTCTCTCTCTTTCTCCTTCTCTCTTTCTCTCTCTCTCTTTCTCTTTCTCACACATATACTTACGTATATATATAGAAATGCAAGCCAGACGATACGTCTCTCCTTCTTTTTAGTTCGTTCTACCCTCCTTCCATCCTTCCTCGTTGGCCCGATTGCAGAGAGTCACCTTCGGGGATATTCGCCGTCCGGTCCGACAACTTCGAGAAAGACTGGTTGTATCTCTCTTTCTCGGCGATCTCCTTCCTTGTCCTCTCGGAATCCTGTTATCGTACACAGCTATCTACCGAGTCGACTTGACTTAGAATCGTCTCTTTCTCTTTCCTTCTCTTTTACAGTAGAACCTTACAATTAAGCCTTTTCTTTGGCAATATTCATTCTACGTCTTCTGTTCTTTCCAATCGATCCTACAGAGTCGGGCGGGAAATTCTAGCTTTCTTTTATTAATAGAAAAGGGATTTTGCTTCGAGATATTTGGAAATTAATTTCTAAAAGAAAGATTACAAACATTTTATATTAGGAGATAGTCGAAGATTATGAAAATCTGCATATATCATCTCTTGATATTATTATGATATTATTATGAGATTCAGAGATTTTACATAATCTTATTCTTCACATAATCGTCATAGATAAACGTGAACTCGACTTATTTTTTTTATTGTTAAAATACTTCATGAGTGAAATGAAATTAGCGTTAACGAGTCGCATGCTATTTGCCAGTCGCAGTTTGGTTTTTCTCGTTATTATATATATATATATATATATATATATATATACATATATATATATATGATATGTATATGATATACATATGGTATATATATGATATATATGATATATATGGTATATATATATATATATATATATATATATATATATGGTATATATATATGTGATATATATACACGATATATGCATATGATATACATGTATATAAGCGCGGCTATGAAAACTAATTAAAGGAAAAACGGCAGTCTTTTCTCTTGGCCGTTTTATTCCCGTTTCTCCCTTGGCGTAGTAATTAAACGTTTTAGGGAGCGCCGAGCGAACGTCGGGCAGATCGATGAATACGAGACGGGACAGATCGGTATTCCATGAGCGAAGAGAGTTCACGGGCGTATCGTACGATGCTGAGAGCGCAAACGTGCCGACTATATCGAGTAAGAGCCGCGGTATGGATGAATGGATGGGGCTTAGCCACTATTATTAGTAGATGGAAGATTATATCGATTTTTTTCTCTATTGCTCAGCCCCTCTCATTTCCGCTCTCTGGTAAGCTCTATATACCACACTGTTGGCCGCCCTCCGTGACACCCTCAACGGCGCCCTCAACGGCGCCCTACACGGCGCCGAGTTTCTCTGATGCTTTATATTTCGCTAAAATCATTGCACCATTGTCGCTTTGCAAATGTCATATCCGCGTCGACTTATATACAACATACGTATGTGTATTTATATATATTTGTAGAAAATATCGATAGAACATGTGTAGCTTCGATTAATATTCCTTGTTCATTGAAATATTCATCCAACGAGAAGTAACAACGAGCTCGCTTGAGTTTTTACTAAAACCGTTGAAGGTAAGTTCGTTGATGACCTTTAGCCCGTATACCTAGATCAAGATATACCCTTCGGCTTATGCTGGACCACGCAGCATCCCTGAAAACTGGCTGGGATGGTACTCGCAGTTAGGGTCACTTTCAAGCATCCCTTCGATCGAGATATGAGGGATATAGTAGGTATCCCCGAGAGTGTAATAGAAGCTGCTTTCTATTAAAAGTTCAACCGATACGAGGAGTTCAACGTGACTTTCGTGTTTCTCGCTATTGAACTTTAGTATTAAGTAGGTTGATATAGCAACGTATCGAACGACTAAGTAACGATAGTATTCGACAAATCCTTGAAATTCTCCACGATCCGACCCCATTAATGATCATATCGCGAGATTAAAAATCTCGTTGCGTCGCGAAAAACGTTGAGCATGACAAGTATTTGCGATGGGGAGATAGGTTTCACGAAAAGCCGATGTCACATTGGTGTTTTCATTTAGCAGAGAGAAGCAACGAATTAATGGTGGTGATGATAGTGATGGTGGTGGTACGTCCATCGAATCGCTCTTCTCGGCTATTTAAAAAATGCTGCTACGGACATTCCTTCTCGATCGCATGCTACCATCGACTATTTTATTTCACTGGTACGGTGAACTACCCCGTTATGTAAACGTTCGCTTCGCTTTGTTCGTGGAAACGAACAGCAGCCCGTTTAAATCTCGCGATACTATAGAGACCATACTGCATCGCTATATGCCTAGTATAGCATGGTAATCGCGAGGATTTATAAGCGTTGACGTGGCTCGACGTACATATATATGTGTTATCGGAGGAGCTGGTACAAGCTCGTGGAACTCGTATTCCCATTTTATGCACTTACCGCGCTAGTAGAGTGCATCATTAGCCTACTCGATGAGAACCATCGTAGAAATATTTCGAAAGGAGGGATATACAAAATAAGATATTTGAAGGTAGCTAGACGAAGAGGTCGTTCATTTGACGTCGATTCATAAGTAAATTTAATGGGTGAGAAGGAACTAATTCAGTTCCCAATTTTTTGTTTGTTTTTTCTTTGGAATGTTTCAAAAACTGAGTGTCGTTTTCATCGAAGAATCGGAGGCAGATGTAACTTCAAATATTTCAAAGATTTCTCTTCACAGCGATATTGATAGGAAGACTATAATCTTGAACCCAATTTGGGATACTCGAACTACTTAGTATCGAGAGTCCTACGGCAATGGCAGAAGGTAGAAGCCAATCGAATCTCAAACGTAAGCGCGTACGTAGGTATATCGGTTATCGTAAATTCGTATTTGTGTTGGTGCTAGTATGAAGCTACATCCCATGCCGGGCTGGGATTGCATAACAACGCCAAAACCTTGCGCGCGCGTCCCGTAATCCCGTTAGGGGGTCGAATCAGGCAAAGCACATTACCCACTGTGAGGGGATAGTTGCCCTTAACTGTTCTAATTAATGTAAGGGTTTCCGTCTGGCAAATTTGCGCGACTCTACGCTCTCTCTTCCTCTTTCTCTTTCTCTCTCTCTCACACACACACACATTTTCTGCCTGCTGTATTTACAAGCGTATATTATAAAGTGAAATGATCGAAGCATAGAGAGATTATTCATTCAAATCCAAAACGATCATTTCGATCATTTAAATGTTCATCGATCGACTATCTTTTAAGATCTCATTTCGATATCAGCCTAGTTAAAACTTTCACTCCAAGTCCAAAACCGTATAGTTTCTTCTTTAATAATTTTTTTTTAACAATAAATCAAACTGATTGTACGTGATTCCAAATTTGACCAACTCGACCAGATATCATGTCGTTAAAATTAACAAGGTACCTACTGCGAAACGATCTGAATTTTTCTACGGCAATCTATACCTACATCATTATCGCATTAATTGGCAAGCAACGCACTTTGCATGTGGTTCAAGTAAAACATTGAAAGAAAGAAAAACAAGAAAATAAAATAAAAAGAAGAAAATAAATGCATAGACATACATGCATACGTATATCATACACATATATAGAGGTATATGATATATATATGTAGAAACGCGGCAAGTACGATTTCAATCTATCAATTCTGAACGTGAGGTAGATTATGGGGAAAAGGCGAAAGGCGTCGAAAAGGTAAAGGCACCTTTTTGTTGAACGCGATGATCGATCGAAGCGACTACATACTAGTAGACGGCTAAATACGCTTGACGACGATATCGGCAAACGGCCTCGAATTCTTCTCGTCTCCGAACGAATTCGATTTTTATGCCGTATTCTCTTTTGTCTTCCGAGAATGTGTATGTAGGTGTATACCAACGTGTATATATACGTACATATATACATACATACATATATATGTACCTCCATATATGCATACATACATACATACACGTAGAGATGTCGTCGATTGTGCCGAGCTCGCTGTTGGTAGCGATGTCTACTGCCGCCTACGCGGTTCGTTGCCGTCGCTTGCACACGGCCAGCAGTTAATAAGGCAGCCAATAATGCGACCCGATGTGTCGCACCGCGGGCGCATTGCTGATTCCGGCGCCGAAACGTCCGTAATTACATCTTCATTAAAATGATGGCGGGTCGTGTTGCAGCGGCAGGTAGTAGTATATACGGGATCGCGTGTCGAGTGAATACATATACATATACGTATAATCGTATATAACACACGTACATAACACACGTTCATATATAGATACGTATACATAAACATGCATGTATATATATACATAAATATATATACATAAATATATATATACACACACACACACATATATATATACACACACATAGATATATACATATATATATATATATATACATATATATATACATATATATATACACTATGTATGTATGTATGTACGTATGTATGTACGTATGTATGTATGTATGTATGTATGGTATATATGTATGTGTGTATGTGTGTATGTGTGTATGTATGTATATATGTATGGTATATATGTATGGTATGTATGTATAGTATGTACGTATGTATATATCTATGTATGTATATACGTACGTACGTATGTATGTAGGTATGTATGTACGTATGTATGTACGTATGTATGTACGTATGTATGTACGTATGTATGTATGTATGTATGTACGTACGTATGTATGTATGTATGTATGTATGTATTTATGTATGTATGTATGTATGCATATATATATATGTATGTATGTATATATAATATATATGTATATACGGTATATATGTATGGTATGTATGTATGTATGTATGTACGGTGTATATGTATGGTATGTATGTATGTATGTATATATGTATATATATATATGTTAACGATAGTGTACGTTTCCGCTTGCTAGCGTAAAGCGAGCGCTGGATTTCTGGTATCTATATCATGGTTAGCCATCGTACCGTTCTCTCGTAGGTGTGGGACGACTTTGAGTACGTATATGTGGGGTGGTATTGGTGGTGGTATAAATGGTCGGTGCAGGCACTAGACAGGGATAGGAGGTTGGTGGAAGGGCGAAACGAGAGGTACCAGAGAGAGGATATGACGAAGAGGAGGATGAGGTGGAGGAAGAGAAGGGTGGAAACGAGAGGTACCAGAGAGAGGATATGACGAGAGGAGGGTGGAGGACGGAAAGTAGGATCGATGCGTCGCGCCGCGGGCCGATGCCTGCTCGCACTTTCCAACTGACACCGCCACTCGGTATATGCTTTCGCGTTTTGGACGGGGATGATCAGTCGACTCCGTATCTCTTCTCTCTCTCTCTCTCTCTCTTTCTCTCTCTCTGTCTCTCTATCTCTGCCTCTGTCTCTAACTCTCATCCTTCTCTCTAACGCTCTTTGCCAACGTTTTCGGCTAATCGATGACCCTCTCTGATCAAGTTCCATTCTATGCTTTATACATTCTTCCTTTCTTTTTTCATCATGAAATATATTTTCATTGCTTTCCTCCATTATGCTTTTTTGTTTCTTTCCTAGTTTGAATTAGAGGTTTGGTCCGATAATAAGAAGACTCCTCGAATGAAGGTGAGAAGCTCTTGTAGCTTCTTTTTCTTTTGCTCGTTCTTTCTTTTCTTTTTTTCTTTTTTCTTTTTCCTCTATTCCGAGCGAGGGTGTTAGACGATCAAAACGTGGATTGAATTTTCTATAGGGATCGATAAGGATGCGCTACGCCCTCGATGGAATTTATCGCTCGAACGGAGCGGTATTATCATTGCATACGTGCCACGGTGTTACTGCTATTCGAGATATCGACGGTTCTAGAGGAGATCCCTTATTTTCTTTTTTTTTCCCGTCATTCTTGTCGCGATACTACCACCTTGCTTTCCGTAAAACATATATATATTCTTTAGAATCCCTTGACCTTAATTCGATCCGGACATCTCTATACTGAATTCGTTGATAGTCCTCTCTCTTTTTCTTTTTCTTTATATTTATCTCTATCTCTGAATTTCAACGTTGAGTTCATCCTCGATTCTGTCGGTGTCTAGCGATTAGAGCGTTCAAGTTCGTGGAAGACGATCGTAAACACGATATTCGGGTTGAAGCTTACGATCGATGCCGAACCGACATCGAAAGCCCGTCCATAGCAGAGGTCGTGACAAGTACCGAAGCAGTGATGTGCGGCGAGCCACTTGTTGTTCTCACTGCTCGCTGACCATCGGTAGTTCCGTTTTGGAGGCTTCGACTACCGTCGACTATCTACACGTCTACCACATCCGTTTTCGAGCTATAGAAAATTTCATTACTCTATATAATATGCAGAGATATATATCTACGTATGTATATATATTTGTATGTTCTTATATGATTACACATGAAGAAAATTTTCTTGGTATAAAAAATAAGAAAATTAATAAAACATTTAAAAGATTCAGGTGAATGAACGTTATCGTCATTAATTTTTGACCTCATTGCCTGATTGAAAATATCCCTTTTGTCAGGCTTATGATATTATAATATATCTACATGCATGTGCAATCAGCCCGATATACATATAGTCAAGCGTGCAACTAACAAAATTTACGTCTTTTAATTACATTACTAACTCGTATATTACTAACACATGCGTCTACGTTGTTATATCGTAGCCATGCTGTAAACTTATTAACTATTACCTCTTTTATCGTCCTACTTCATTATTGATAAACTTTATTAACTCATTAACTGGCTAACTGGTAATAGAGGCCAGTGCTGTTGCAGAGACATCTGATCAAAAATGCTGCTCGATGCAACGTTAGTGAAAAATCCATCTAATTAAAGGGACAGTTTAGGAACAGTCTTCCTCAAACATAATCCAGGATTGGTTGTTTTCATCGCGGCTAGATGCTCACCCAACGTTTAATCATAAAGGAATTAGAGTCGATTCAATTAGCTCTCGCATGAGTTAAGGACGATGGCTGGGGACGAAGATGTTGCTGTCCGATCAAAGAACGAGAGAGAGCAAGAGAGAGAGAGAGAGAGAGAGAGAGAGAGAGAGAGAGAGAGAGAGAGAAGGTGATGATACTGATGGCCACTTGTTGTTTTCTCTTCTATCCTCCGAGTCTTCTTCCTATGGTCTTCTTCAAGCTAATACTAAGAGACGCAAAGGGATTGGAGGGTCCACGTACGCAGCCTACCCACATCCGTCTTCTCGTGGTGAAGAATTATATTCTGTCGAGTGTAGAGCTTCAAAAGAGGGCGAGGAAGAAGAGGAAAAAAAAGAGGATGAGAACTACTCGGCATGTAGTCGGGATCGAGCTGGGACGAGCTGAAACGGTCGAGCAATCACATTACGTAGGGAACTCTCCCTAACGCTATTTCGATATTCCCTCGTCGCACTGCTCATTCGTCCGTATCGAACCTTCCACTTCGATTCGGGCCAGGTTGTACTTATCCTTAGACGTGTCCGCCCGCATTTTCTATTATTTTCTTTCTCATACTTCCTCAATTTTTTAACCTTACGGTGGATTATCAATCGGGAATGACTAATTCTCATTAACTTAATTTATAAGACAAACTAAAAGAAAAATTATGTATTATCCTTGCTATCTGTATTTAAATCGTCAAAAAAGGCGAACGGAACGAATCGATATTTCAATCAGATTATCAATCGACCACCGGCCGATTGTCAACCGCTTGTGGTCACCCGCAAACTGTCACCACAGCAGAAATAGGGGAGTAAGGGTACCCATGAGGATTGGAAGTCAATCATGAATCAAAAGTCAGGGAAACAAGGCAATAAGAGTTCGATCCTTTTGCAGGTTATTTCTCCATACCTTTTTGTTCTTTTTCCTTTCTACTTGGAGAGAAATGCTGATACTTTCCATTATTAACAATCCTTCTTTTCTTGTTTTTTTTTTTTCAATATAAGTGCAAGTTAATTACTTATAATAATCATATAATATGGATTATTCGATTTTTTGATCGATTTTGGATTTTGATAAATAATCAATATTCTTGCGAGAATTTCGTCGTTTAATTTGTAGCAGAAGCTAAATTCTAAAAGATTTCTGGACATTGAGCGATCCTAAATAAACCGGGCGGAGGTGGGTGATCTTAGATGGTTGGTAATCCGATAATTACAACCGCATGGAATGGAACAGGAAAGAAAGAGAGAGAAAGATAGTAAATGATCGAAAGAGAGATAGAAAGCAAGTAGACGCGCCAAGGGAGAAGTAAGGTAATGGAAAGGAAGGGAGAAAGGGTAAGCAACATAGAAGGAGATTGCAGTCGACTAGGAAGCCTGCCGTAATGAAATCAGGGATGTAATGGCCCCGTCAGAGGGTGCAAACGCCCCCTTCCTCTATCCTACCGAATCCGATTTTCTATCGGCTCTCTTTCCGCCGATGTAAGCTCTCGCCCCTATCCGACTTTTCATGTACCGTGAAATCATTAGGTACGCACCATGATCGCAGCCAGGAACGAATGAATGAACGGACGAATGAACGAACGAGTTCGTTCGAGTTTAGTATTACCTCCTACGTACCTTTCCTTTTTTTCAGAAATTCTGTATGAATGGAAATAGACCGAGTATATTCCACGTTCGTAGAAAATTAGCCGAGGAATCAGACTTGTCCATTGATTGTGATATTCGCGTAGGCCACCTCTATTCTCTCTCTCTTTCTCTCTTTCTCTCTCGTTTCGATCATTTTCTCTATCTTCCTCTTTCTCACCACAACCGATACTTTGCGTGGGCTATCTCGAACGGTGCGTTCTCCCCACTTCTTCGTTCTTCTTACATGGAGAGTTTTACACACCATGGGTTTCATGTTGGCTTCCATCCAGAGCCGGGTTACGATTCCATTCGCCGTCTCCCTTCCCCAACGACCTCTCACTCTTTCTCTCTCTCTCTCTCTCTCTCTCTCTCTCTCTCTTTCTTTTTCTCTCTTCCATCGTCGATACCCGACACCAACCCCATCCCAGCACGTTCGCTCTATATCGCGAGGAAGTTTTGCACGCCGCAGAGCCATGCCAGTTCTCGTAGCTGGAGTTTCTCTCGCCTCTTTTTCCTCTGGCCTTTTCTTTCTTTCTCTCTCTCTCTCTCTTTCTCTCTCTCTCTCTCTTTCTCTCTCTCTCTCTCTCTCTCTTTCTCTCTCTCTCTCTCTTTCTCTCTCTCTCTCTCTCTCTCTCTTCCTCTTCTCTTTTCTTCTTCTCTTTTCCTTCTCTCAGCAGCAACCTCCTTCGTCGTCTCTCGTACCCAATATCCCATGCATTTCGCTTCCTCCCGTTCCTTTGGTGGATCGAGTTCTTTCTCTCTCTTTCTTTTTTTCTTTCTCTTTCTCCATCCTAGTTACTCTTTCCAACCAGTCAGCTCGTTCTCTTTTTGTCCCGTTTCGTTTCAGCGGCATTTCTGGCCCTCCTCCCTTCCGCATTCGTTCTCTTTCTTTCTTTCCTTCCAACGTTCTACCCTTCGTCTCGTCTCTTTCTCAGTAGCCTTGCCCCGTTTCTCTCTTTTACTTCCATCCATTTTTCTCCCTCGTTCTCTTTCACAAGTGGTCTCGGGACCGGACCGGCGCCGGTGTCGTGTTTCGCGTAATAGGTTGCCATCTATAGCTTGCCACCTAGGGGTAGCTCCCTTATTATCGCCGTTATTACGATTATCCTACGTTCTTTTCTTTGCCTCTTGCGAGTATCTTGATTTTCTGCAAAGATCTTCACCTACGAGTAAAACTTTTTCTCCGGTCTCGATTCCGATCCTTTTTTCTTTTTTCTTTCTCGTTCTCTCTCACACGTGACTGATAAACGAGGACATTTCTGGATGGGTTTAGAGCATGGATAGGATGGGGGTTACTCTTCACGCTCGTTATCAACCGCACGCTCCGTTTACGCCGATGAAAATCGATGGAGAACCGCGTAGGGTCGATGTTAATGTCCCTTGCAACAGGTTGAACGAATCGGCCGTTGTTTTCCATAGGACAGAACTTCGATTGCGTCCGTGCGCGAGCGCACATTCGTTGCCGTCGTTAGCTCGGTTTGCATTTATACTTAAACCAGGATCTGGTGTCGCGCCGATAAGAGGATTGAGAGGAGGGTAGCCGCGCGCGCATATCCGGTACACATCGATGTCCATAAATTGTATCGACGCCACGGCTCCGGAGCTTCGATGGCTTTCCAACCATCCCGTTGTGTTAAACCTCGTCGATGTCCCGCTAATTTTCGACCTAGAACGATCTTTTTTTCTCTTCTATTTTCTTTCTCTCTCTCTCTCTCTCTCTCTCTCTCTCTCTCTCTCTCTCTCCCGTCACGGTACACCTCGTTCAGCTAGTTGCTCGTTCGTATCCCATCGGTGAATTTACCTCGTGTCGTATCGATCACGTCATTCGTTATCCATCCATGACTTTTAACCCGACGTGTGGGAAAGCTTCGAGGATCGCTGGATGCGTAACTATCGATTTTCTCGAAATTTCGAAAATTCAGCTTCGCGCTCACCGAAATCTAAATCCGTCGAGGATTCGTTGAGAATGGGCAGAACGGAGATACCAAATCGGTATTACTACTGAGAGTGAGTGAGAGATAAAGAGAGAGAGGCTAAGAGAAGGGTCTTACTGACGTATTTTCCGACCGGAGGAAATCCTGTTAACTCATTAATAACTGACTCGCGTTCTGCGCTCCAGAGAAGCGAGGAGAGTTCATCTCTTCCCTTGCTTACTACTACTATCACGAACGTCCCACCATTACCAATCTGCGGTGGTATCGTCGGTGGTAGGCGGTAGAAAGGCGCATCGTTTTGCCCGCAGGATTAATGGATGAACATTCTGGACTTGGAGCACGAGCTCCGGCGAGCGGACGGCTATGATCAGAGAATGCCTCGCTGCACTTGAATGTTTCGCCTTTTTATCAGTTTATTAATATGTCGCTCTGCGAATTGTGATGATATACTTCGATATAATACTTGTTTGTGATCAATATTATATCTTTTCAAGTAGGATGTGAATTCCTTTTTTGCTTTTGTTATATTGTTGATATATATATATATATATATATATATATATATATATATATATTATATATACATATATATATAATATATATGTATATATATTTACTTGATGATCTTTTTCAAAAATCATATCTCTTTTGCATTATTTCTTTTTTCAACATTTATATCATCTAATAGCTGAGATCTTAGGAGAAAATAATTTTTTTATACGAAAAAATTGCTTTTATTCTTGGCTCCATCGTATACAAGGTAAGAAAACTTGATGGAAGAAACGAGGCTCAGCGAACTCGTGAAACCGAACGTTTCTTACGAAGTTGCGTTATTTTACCGTTCCCTTGAGAATTTCGAAAACCGAGTTCTACCTAGTTTTAGCTTCACGAAATTGACGACGAAACGACGAGAAGAGGCGTAAGGTATCCCGGTAAAGGTAAAAGTTAAAGGACATTCGAATACGTCTCGATCTTAGGTAGGTAGGTAGGTACATACTTGGAAATCGTGCGGTAAGAGCTTGTGGAATTTCATCAAGGCGGTTCTGTCGCATTGAGTTCTATTCGTGTGCATTTCGTGACGTTAATTATTGCACGATTATCACCCATTATAAGGTGATTACTCAAAGATAAGGAGAACGGCGAATTTCTTCGAAAAAAAGGAAGAAAGAAAAAAGGATAGCAGATCTTTTAAAACCTTTGATTATGGTAAAAGAAAGTGATGTTTGTAGAACATCTTTTGTTCTTGATAGATAATTAATACAACTCTAAAAATTGAAAATTTCGTTAAAAAAATAACCTTTATAAATAAACATATATACTTTACAATCTTTATTGATTGATGAGAAGTTTACTATATAGATATTATAAGAAATTTCATGTAGAAGATTCATGAAATTTTGTGGTAATAGGAGGATAGGAAGGACGATCGATAAGATCACGCGTTTATCAGGTGAATGTGAAATTTGGCAAGCTGCGAAGTCGGCTAGTATACGAGGAGGCTCTTAACGTATCCGTCGTTCTAAATATTGCCTGGCAAGTCGATTCGGACGACTCGATCTGAGTAGAGAAACTTATGATGAGAGGAGGTTGGGGGAGAAAGCTGGTAGCGACGCCATACCTTCGGGGAGATAACATTTCACGAGGATCTCCTATTTTCTTTGGTGCATCGTGAATAAAAAGGGGACAGATTGATCGTGGCTCCTTCTGAAGGAACGACCTTATACTAGCGCGTAGGCATTTCTTGCCAAACTGTGAGCTTAGTCGAGTCGCGAGAGTCCGGTATATGTCTGCCGATGCCAAGCGGTTTCGAAAAGCGACTTGCGTGCAACCCTTTTTCCAGAACGCGCTATTGTTCTCGAGACATAGCGCGAGATTTATAACGCGATTTTTCGCGCACATAGACGCGTCCGCGGATTTTATTACGTGATATTACCAACCCCGTTCCCTTCTCTCCTTCTTAACGCAAGCCCGAGATATCTCGATGTGCTTCGCATAACGCGAAATGTTTCGGTCGAAGGATTTATATCGAAATAACACGGAAGTTGCTACTAACGTCGCATGTTTGTGTTTAAGGAATTATAATATCATCGCGATGTCCCCATTAGATGATTAAAGAAGATAGTTAAACGAAATCTTTAATTAACAATTTTGCTTCCTTTTTTCATTTCGAAGAACCAACGAAATGTGAGATTTAATCAGAATGGATTAAGAATTCGAGATTGAATTAGCAGCTGTTAGTCGGTGTCATTCGGCCACCCTCGTCGGAAAATAGCCGGCTGCTTTTCTGCTTTCTAGCACTTGGAATAAGCTTGGAATGACGCTGAGGAGTCTTTAATGAAAGCGAATCCATCGTAAAACCCGAACAGACTGATGATAATAATCGATAACTTGAGTTTGACCTCATGTAACCATCGTTTTGGCCTCTCACTTACCTTTTCTCAACCCTGCTCTTCTTCTGCATTTCCCTCCTAGTCCTTTTATCTATTTATTTTTATTTCTCAAACGGGAAAACAGAGTAAACGCGACTATTTTGCAAATCTTTTTGTAAACTCGTAAATAGCCTGGAAAAATTCTTTCTCTTTTTCTCCTTTTTTCTTTATTATACTGATACATAGATATTTATCTTTATGTATAATAAATCGATCGATATGATTAAACCTGATCAATCCTGTTTTCTAAAATCAATCCTGATTTCGAAGCGGGAAATGCTATTAACTTTACTGCACACCGTCCGGTACTCCCGTTATTAGTTCCAGTACGTATAGATAATTATTACGGACATCCGGCTCGCGATAAGCCAAGAACGATTTAGCGGTAGCAGTAGCAACCATATAAATAATAGATGGAAACCATAGGAACACTGTGGAGAATTTTGGTAATATATCGCTGAATCCTTGAAAATTTATAGGAAAATTTTAAGCCTTTGATATGCGTTTTGTATGTATGTGTGCATATATATATATATATTTATTTATATATTCAACGATATATACGTCTCGTGTTCTCATCAATTCGCGTTCAGAACTGACTCGAAGTTTCTTTTTCTTTTCCTTTTTCGTAAGGATAGGAGAAAAGCTTGGCGTGTAAACTCGCTAGGCCATGTTATCTGAGAAAGTAGCTCCGACGGTGTAATCCGTGCAAATTAGATTTAATGGGGTGAATTAGAATCGGTGAGAAAGAGAAAGAGAGGGATCTAGTCGTGTCACGCGATGGGTGCAAACAGTAAAGAAAGCAGGCGTGTGCGTGGGGTGATTCGCAGGCGGATGTGACTCTTCTCTCTCTTTCTCTTTCTATCTCTTTCTACTCGAATACCGTAATCGTCAGTCATCCGGGCCGATGTTGCCGAGCTTACATCGAAGCTATAGTCTACCTTCTTTTTTCCTCGTCCCGTGGAACCCCAGTGTAGGGCTCTTGGGACGTGGAGCGACTATAAGGGAGTTCTGGAGTCGGATAGGGAAAGGGTGCAAGAGAGAGAGACGAAGAGAGAGAGAGAGAGAGAGAAATAGGCGGAGTGAACGGAAGCAGGAAAGAGAAAGAGAGAGAGAGATAGTCGAGAGTGGGAGGAAGAGTCGAGGGTCGCAGGATACGTCGAGCGACGCGTTTGGACGCATGTGGAGGTTGGAGTCGAGGACTCGCATCCCCCGGGGGCTTACAGCTGTCGCGTACCCAACACCTTTTTCCCTACGCCACGGCGCACAAGTACACGCCACGCATGCATAGCGTAATACGCGAATAGAAATTGCCCATGTAGGAATATCTCGGTATTGTGGGCAGGCGACACGACGTGACTCGTCGTTCTTTTATCCTATCTTTCTTTTTCTCTCTCTTTCTGACTTCTTTCTTTTTTCTTCATTCCTTTCATTATCATCGATACGTCTGAGTTGGTTCTTTGTTTAACGAACATGCTGTAACACCTTTGCAGACATCGAATCATTAACATAATTAGGATTTACCGAGCTTTGCAATGTGTCTTAACAAATGATCTTTTTCTTATTTCAAACATGCGGGTAGATGGTTGATGACTATGATTCTAAAGTACTTGGTAGAAGATCCGTCTCTTTTTTGAACAGGGTCCAGTCTTCCATCAATCTGTCTCTAAGAGGGACGACAGAGGCGGTTTCACGGTACGTGTTATAGCGTGGCAGGAATCAGAATGGGTTCTCCTTGGTCGCCTCTTCGATAGGGGAGTTAGCGTGGGTTTATAGGGTGGCATAAGAGAGGAGAGGGCACGAGGTAGTTATAGGGGCTGACTATAGCGTCGTAGAATTACCGGCTTGCCACGAGAGGGATGTTCAGCCAAGCCGGAAAGTCCCGGAACCCGAACGTTCCGTATACCACCAATACCACCACTGCAAAGCTTTATGATACCTACTACTATTCCATAGTAGGAGAGAAAGTTCGAGATAGCGTTATCCCTCGATTCGGTCTACGCGATTCACCTATCTATGAATTCTTCGGAAATCCTTCCTCCCTTTCCCCAGATTTCTCACTCGAAAACATCTTGACGAAGGCTCTACTACCGGATCAATACCCTTTCGTAACATGCTCTCATTCGACGATGAAATAATAACGCGTAGATATCGCAGAGTAAACTGCTTTATTGCCGTCGCTCGTTGCACTATTTTTTCATCTTTATTCGAAACATTTGTAAGATAATTATAAAGAATGTAATTTGTAGCGTTAAAGTGTAACAATCAATTATATCGTATGTTTGTTGAGAAAGAAAAAAATGACAAATGATGTCGAAGGAAAAGCGAATGTCGATCGATTTTAATATCAGATAATGTTGGAAAAAATATTTTCAGGCTTTCTTTCGTTGATTCGAAAGTTACCTGAAAAGTCCGGCATGAATCAAAATTAAAGTCACTTTATCGTAAATTCTCTTCTCATCCAATTCTTCTCCATCGACATGGTCTCCGACTCAGTCCGGTATAAGCAAAGCAATTAGTTATTCGTAGCCGCGATGATAAAACAAAAAAATATTATGGACATTCTTGAAACGTTTTCTCTCACAGCAAAGTCCCCGTTTTTCTTAAAGAATACTTTTCAAATGCAGGAAAGGACAACTTCCAAGTGGTAAAGTTCGAAAATCTTGTGATCATTATCGCGAATAATTTTATTCTTTCCTACTTTCTTTTTCTTCCTTTTCTTTTTATCTCTTCCTCCCTTTTAATGCAAACAACGAACTAATTAATAGGAAATGTGGTGCGCGCAAGTTTTCCCAGGTCTCGTTAAATATGAATGTGAATATGACTTCTCGCGTTATGATTTTTGTGATCGTTCACGCTTACGATCCATATTCGAGTACTGTTGCAAAATCAGTCGAAAACCGATGGCTGGGCGCGGTCCTGTGCTCTGCAGGTACCCGTACACAAAGTCGGACGTTAAATAATGAATGATCCGAAATGCAAAGCGTGGACGAGCTAGCGTAAAATTCGCCGTGGATCGTTTGACCGAACGATTATCAAAAGCGTTCGGATTCGCATGCGAGGCAACGAATTGAAGAGTACCAAATGCCGCATGCGATAGCATGGGGAGGTAGTTGGTTTGGTAGGTTGCGTAGAGTGAGGGTGGGCTTCGATAAGTCGATTTGCTGCCAATGATCGGAGATTATTTACTGCACGTTCGGTCTACACGTATGTATGTGTATGTGTATTTATATATATACTCATTCTTGTATATAATATATATATAAAAATATATGTATATGTGTTTTTCTGACGTTAAATATATGAAAAAAAAAGAAAATATAAATATTCTCGAGAACAAACGTTTTCTCCTTCGATGATTCTTGAGTATCAAGCTCTTTATCTGATCAAAATATCCGCATTTAATCCTCCTTTCCTTCTCCACATGTTTGTAGCCGTTAATTGTCGAACCGCATTCCCCACTGTGTACCTTCGAGCCACTGAGTACTAGTCGTATCATTGATCGTGCTATCAGCACTCTTCTCGTCTGCTCTCTTTCCCGTCCTTCTGTTTGTATTTGCAGGCTGCTTCTTAATGTTAGATAGGTTATGATCAATTCGAATTTCGATAGAAAGATTTTCATCGATTTCATAGAAAATCGGTGGTTGTATAGATTCTCGGAAGCGAAAAGAAGAGAGAAAGAGAGTGAAAAAGAGAAAGAGAAACAGAGAGAGGGAGAGAAAGACAGAGAAAGACAGAGAGAAAGAGAGAGAGAGAGAGCGAGAGAGAGAGAGAGAGAAAGAGAGAAAGGTATCGTAGCAAACGATGAGTGGGTGAAAGCTGAAGCGGTCTAAATGTGCGAGACACTTAATTAAAATGTTTAACAAAGGAGCGTGCACGACGCTTAAACACGAAACTTAATTAAATCGATTATAATAAGGTAAAAGTAAAGGTGTAAGAGAGAAAAGGATAGAGATGTAATGATGACAGGAGAGAGGAATGGGAGAGAAAGAAAGAAAGAGAAAGAGAGAGAGAGTGAGTGAGAGAGTGAGTGAAAGAGAGAGAAAGAGAGAGAGAAAGAGAGAGAGGAAGAGAAAGAGAGAGAGAGAGAGAGAGAGAGAGAAAGAGAAGTCGAAATTAGTTAGACAGAGTAAAGTGGAAGGGAAACGAAGAAGAGAGAAAATGTGAGCAACTCTCTTTTTCCCAAGGTCCGGTTGGTAGACGCACGGGATATAGTGCTCGTAGATAGGAATACACTGCGTATATGCAGTTTGCGAGGATTGCAAAGGAGGGAGGGATGGAGGGAGGTGAAAGAGGGCCTACACAAGCGCGTTTAATCCATCGTAGGTACGATCGGCCGAGCGTATATCCGAGAGGATTTGATGTCGAGAGTGTGTGAGTGAGAAAGAGAGAGAGAGAGAGAGAGAGAGAGAGAGAGAGAGAGAGAGAGAGAGAGAGAGAGATTGAAAGAGGGTGGCCAGGCACAGAGCTAAATATCGAGGGGGTTGCGGTGGTAGGAGGTGGTGCGTCGAGTGTCATCCCACTTTTCCTCCGTCTGGATGGTTCGAGGGAACGTGTAGGGTGAACGTTGGAAAAAGTGCGAGCAAGAGAGAAAAAAGAGGCAAAGAGAGAAAGAGAGAGAGAGAGAAAGAAAGAGACGGAGAGAGAGGAGTAAGGGAAAAGGAGGATACGGTCGCAAGATTTGCGAGACGTCACTGCGAAAATACGCGCAATTGAACTTTTCAACCTCGTTGGGTTCCCCACCTCTGGCAGTCGGCACTGTCCCCTTTCCCCACTTCCCCGATCTCTTCCTCGTCGGCTTCCATTTACTCTATCGCCCTCGAATTTTCGGCCCGACTCGTTGCCTTCGTCTCTCTTTCTCTCTTCGTCCTTTTCTTTTTCTCCTTTATTTTTTCTTTCTCTTTTTCTATATCGTGTTTTCTGTCTCTCTCCCTCTTTCTGGCACTTTCCTCCGCCCGCACCACCTTCGCTCGCTCATGGGTCCTTCGCTCTTTTGTCATGGCACCCTTGTTCGCGCTGTCCCACTCTATTTGCCACCCCCCGTCGTTCCATCATCCCTCAAAGCCGTAGGGTCTAACCGGTGGCACAGAGGAGGGTTGCTAGTGGTGGCTCGTACGACGCCCCGAGCCAGCTCAACTTCTCCGTCCATCTATTCATCTCTCTCTCTTTCTCTTTCTCTCTCTCTCACTCTTTCACTCACTCTTTCTCTTTTTCTCTCTCTCTTATTCCTCAACACGTTTCGCTACATACAGCTTTCTCTTTCTAACATGAAATACTACCGAAGGGGGGATTTGCAGAGACTGGCAAATATGCGCCGCGATAAAGGCGGCCCATTCGTGGCCGAACCGTTTGCCGCGATTATCCGAAGGCTCCACACCACTACCAACATCAACAACACCATCTCTACCATCGTCCGTATGTCGTGAATGAAGACGTCCTTTTCTTGATCCTTGAGATTCCTATGAAATTCCAACCACGAGATTTACCGAGGATTAGTGCTTTGAAACTTTTTGTAAATTTTGTTGTAAAATTTTATCCATCTACGTATTGTTGAATACGTAATAAAGGAAAAAAAAGAAAAGATATAAAAACGTATAGATCATAGAAAGGCAATTTTCGCAAGATTTAAATGATTTTTCTTTGAGAAAGTAGGTCATGCCAAATTTCAATATATCCTTCCATCGACACACACGAGAAACTCAACAGCCCGTTCAGATGAAAGGCCTTCTTGTATATCTCAAATATCGCTGGATCGTAAAATCAAAGAGCAAGAACAAGTCAGCAAATAGAAAAAGGAAGAGAGAGAGAGAGAGAGAGAGAGAGAGAGAGAGAGAGAGAGAGAGAGAGAGAGAGAGAGAAGGAGAGACAGTGATTGATCGTCGTCGCTAGAGCATTTAGGAAAAATCCTTTCAACAACTATCGTTTTTCGAAGAAAGTCAAAGAAGAGTTTTTATAAATGTTAAAATCTAATCTTCGATGAAACATTTACGTTTTCATAACAATTAGTATTTTTGTACAAAATAATGATAATATATTAGATAATAATTCGGTTCGTCGGAGGAATTCCTTATTGACAAGGTCGTGACAAGAAAGGATTTCTATTTCTGATGACACAAAGGATACAGATGCGTGGCAATCTGTTGCTCTTCGTGCTAAAGCTACTCTCATCTCCCTCGATTCGAGAACCCGTCAAATGCGAGAAACAAATCTCGAGCATCGAACGATCGCGGGACGGAGTCGATTCGATCAACTAGTCCGGTCGAAAATGGGAATTTCGCGGGCTATCCCGAATAGCATTGTCCAGGCATGTGCATATAGCGTGTCCAATCGTATTAGCCTCACCCAAGAGATTTCAGGTGGTCATGCATTGCGTCAAAGGTAAATACCGTTTGCATTACTTGCGCGTGTTGCGTATTATACTGTTAGAATAGTTTTGCTGGCTATGTTAATCTCTAATGAACTTTTTTGATTATTAATTTAAAATGAAATGACGCATCGATGTCATTACTTTTCGTATAATCGATTTCTCAAACATATTATTGTAAATAACCTTGCGTTTATTTTCATCAATATTTTATTCGACAAAAATCATTGATTTTTTAACATGAACATCACCAAAGTATGAAGACGATCTAATAAAAAGTTCACTGAGACACGTTCGAAAACGAATAAGTAGAATCATAGAAAGTTCTCATCGTAGAAAAGCATTAGAAAATCGCGGAAGGGTTCAAAGAGATAGAAAGGTCGAATCGAGTGATCTTTTCTCACGCAAGGAACCAGCATCACCGGCAGGAGTAGAAATCAAACCAGAATCATGCTCCTTAACCCTTTTCGATCTCAAGAAATTCTTTCATTGTCGCTTTTCTCTCCAGTTTATATCTTACCCTCTCCCTTACTCTCATCATTCCCCTTTGCTGCATACTCAGCAAACCTCACCCAACCTTTGACTATGTCCACTCCATGTATCCGCGATACGATGAACGGGACAAGGCTTGACCGTTGTCCAGTTCTCAGCATCCGTTCCTTTTCTCTTCCGTCTCGTGAGAATAAAACGAGATAAAAAAAACTGGTCCAGAGAACGCAAATCGAAATGCCGAGAGGTTAGTTTCGGCCAGGCCAAGGAGGAAGGAGAAAAAGAAAATGAATTCGAGTTATGATGCTCGAAACAGAATATACATTTTTGCGATCAGTTCGAAAGACACGACGTCAATGGACACTTCGAAGAGATTCGATCAGAAATATCTCGAAATGATTCGACAAATATAGAAACTTTGCATATAAGTGAGAACGTTCATAATTAAGTGTCGTATCGTTCGAGTGTTGCGTTCAGTGATATTTGTGATTAAAATAAAAATTTTCTGTACTCTTTTTTAAAATAGTATAGTTGTGAAAATGATACGGTTCTAATCGTCATGATTTTAAATGTTTTGTGCTCGGACGGTGGTCGTTTAATTAACTGAAACAGTGGGTCGAGTCAGATGTCATTGGCTCAAATATTTTCTTCAGGGAAAATTTAAGACAATTCATAATTTTACATCGTATCCTTTTTATCAAATAGATTTTCCTCTTTTTTTCATATTTTTACTTATTCTTATCGATATAATTATTTAGCTTTTCATAGGAAAGGTATTATATTGATTCAACGACAAAGCTATGGACCAACGCCGTACATCACCTTTAAACATTGCTTTATACAACTATATTACTTTAAGTTAATTCGTAACAATGGAGTAATCCGTTTTAATACCGTTAGCATAAAAAGCGGTTAACGACACCAACAAAGCTAGGGGAATAAATCTTTGCTTTGCTTCACGACTTTTCATGTCTCCTTTATATTTGTTTGCTATTTAACTATGTTAATTGTTAGTTCTATAAAAGAGCATAGGGATTTTAATGTTATATAGTTGATCATCTATCCTTTTCAGGGATTATATTCTTCCTCTGACCATGGATTTCCACAGACATCGAAAATAATTTACGGATAAAATGAAAATTTTTAAGTGTATATTTAGGAAAATATACACCGAGAATCTTCAAATTTATAAGATATTGATAATAAAATTTTGTAAAGTGTTTCAGTTTTTCAGCTTTTAGATTTCTCTACGCGTATAGGCGAAAATCGGTCGGAAGGATTTTTTTCGATCTAAGGAATCGACGTAAACGGATTAATTCAAAACAAGTAGTTACATTCATTTTTACAGGTTTATAATTTCAAGAGACAATATCCGTGATTAAACTTGTATGTTCATGCGGTAGACTTTTGGACCTACCTAGGGAATTTTTTAAGCTCGTATAAAATCTAAAGTAGAGGTTTTGCAGGACGGGTGGGAATGCTGCATCAGTATACGCGACAGCACGATAATCCAGGAAAGAAAGTATTGCGAAAGTTTCCAGCATGCAAGGCTACAGTAGAAGATAAGGCTAATTGTGGAGTTCCTCGCTTGATTGTGTTTACCGATACGACAAGAAGGAGCAATTTCCAAAAACAGGTAACTGCTTTGTAAGTTATTTCTTCAATGTGAACAAGCGAAGTAAAATTTGGCCAAATGAATTTGGATCGAGACGATAGATGCGTTTCTGTGGAATAATTGTACAGTAGAATTTTGATACGTCATCATTGAAAAAATAATCCAAGGTAAAGATGTAGACCGGGTCAGAAACGGGTTGCTGTAATAGCTTTACTAAGAGTTTACGGGCCCACAATGGTCGGGCCCTAAACAAAGTACTAGAAAGAGACTCTTAGCAGGTAGTTCGTTCCAGAGACACGTGCTACCTGATTTATTGTATCTTTTTGTGTGGACGACATGCAAGGTGTCGAAGAAGTCATAAGGTGTCGAAACTTCAAAGACCCTTCTCTTCTTTTTTTTTGGAAATGTCATAAAGTTTACAAGTTTAATGGTTTCGCGTTAGTTACTTGACGGGAATTTCTTACGTTCTGTAGATTTGATTAAAACGTAGCAGAGATTCGAGTTCGCAGCAAGCGGCATCGGAATAATTTCGAGTTGAAATTCTCTGTGATACGAACTTTAACAAATTCGATATTCGCAAGTGGATCGGTCAGTTCAAACGTTAATCGTCTGCACGAGATATCGTTCGTAAAAAAACTCTGAATCTTTCGGCAAATACGGATCGACAGAGTCTATCGAGCGAATCGATAGAAACAGAAATCCATATCGGATTAGCGCGGAGTTTTTGTCGCTTGGCATCAAAGCAGTCCTGATTGGTGAGATCCTCGCATGACTGCCATGGTTGATTGGGATCATTGTAGGGGGTATTTTATGCACCGAGCATGCACCGCAGCTCGAGCTTGAATACCGAATCAGGACGATAAAGGAGGAGTGAGAGAGAGAAAGAGAAAGCGCAGGAGAGGGGAGAGGATGAAAAGCGGGGAAGAGCCGAGCTTCGGTTTCCTAGCAAAGGCTATGTTCCGCAGTAGAGGCCCGTGGCAGTTGAAGTCTCCCACTTCTCCGTTTTAATAATCCTCTACCCCCTTTAGAGCAGCCCGAACAAGGATAGACCACAGCTGGCCCCCCTTTTCGCCTCATGCCTATTATAAAGGGGGGCGCAGCTCTCCTACAGTGTACATTTGTATCTTTTTCTCTCTTTCCCTTTTCCTTTTTTCTCCAACCTTTTTTAATATTATGCGAGAGCCGTTTGTCTCACGTAACTGACTTTGCCGGGATTCAAAAGTCACTTTAAAATACTTTCTATTGCGATCGGAAGGCATGCTTTTTGGAAGAACATTTCCAGCCTGATTGTTGTTATTGCGACGATTTGTAAAAATAAATATCTACAGAGAAAATCTACGTTTGAGACGCTCTATTTAGCAAAGTTCGATAGCGAAGCGTTCTCTTTCGATGCGAAAGGCCTTTCTAAAGCGGGGAAATAACTTCCACGAAGTCGGTCGTCTCCATCTCTGTTGGCTTCGGGCGTGGAGGTGGCTGAGATTAAGGGAACTTGGAGGACTCACCGACTATTCGTCGACTTCGTGTGGGCGCATACTTGGTCGGAATAGCTAAGCATCTCGGCTCCGAGTCGTTTCACGAAGAATTCCCAAAAGTACAAGGAGAGTCGATCGTGTACGAAGGCATTGCGAATGTATGGACGTCATATTTGTTGTATTTAAGGCAGGACGATATGGCTATATTCGAAGAAGGATAACGAGAAGCAGTTTGGAAGTCGGTTTTCAATTTTTTTTTGTATCGTGTTTTTGATAGAATAAATGTTAGTAATTGACACATCGAAGAGTTGGTCACATAAATTCCTCGATCAGAGGGAAAAACCGATCTTTCCCGATTGCTACGATTTGTTGAATCTGTCAAGGGAAAAAAATATTGAGTGAGAAAAATTCCTGAACGAAGTTCTTATCGCGTTAAATGCATCGACGTTCGGTAATAGACATTCGTTATATCCTAGTTGTCTAATCTCTTATCTGCCCTTTTTCTGCACCTTTCCTTCATTTTTCTCTTTTCTTTCCCTCTTTTCCAATCTGTCATTCTTCGTCGAGTACTGAAAGCTTTGGTAGGCAGGAAAACAAGCACAAACAGGCGAGAGAGTTACGATATGCTACAGCTCTTCGATGTAAGCGCGCACATGTGCAAAAGAAGGAAAAGAGTGAGGGAGGAGGGAAAGATAGAGAGAAAGAAACGAAGGCAGGCCCATAGTGATGGGTTTGCACGGAAGAGAGGTGCGAGGTTTAGAAGAACACGAGAGAGGATGCAAAAGAGATAGAAAGAAGGAAAGAGAAAGAGAGAAAAATAGAAGGGGGAACGAATCGAGTAAGCGTTAACGCGTGAGTAAAAATGAGAAAAGTCAAAGAAGGGGGAAGTAAAGTTAGAAAGCGAAGGAAGAAGGAAAGAAGGAAGACGGAAGGGAATGGAAAAAGAGAGACGGTCCACACGCGTTTGCGGAAGAGAGCATCGGCTCGAGCGACAGAGAGACTAGGAGGCGGCGGCGGTGAAGCCAGAGAATGAGGAGGAGGAAGAGGAGGAGGTGAAAGAGGAGGCGACGGGAGTGCTCGCGCCCGAGCGAGACCGAGTCGAACCGAGGACAGGCAGCAGAGCCGTTGGCGTAGTAACGTAGCGGAGCGATGCTCGTATGCTGAGCTTGGCTGCTATGCTCGCCTTTTCCGCCTCTTGTTCGGCTGCCGTCACTACCGCCGCCGTCGCCGTTGCCGCCATCAGGTCGACACCACCAAGCGACGATGACGACGACGACGACGACGATAACGACGACGATAACGACGACGAAGACGACGATAACGACGACGACGATGACGACGATGACGACGAAGACGACGACGACGACGACGACGACGATGACGACGACGATGACGACGACGATGACGACGACGACGATGACGACGATGACGACGACGACGACGACGACGACGACGACGACGATGACGATGACGATGACGATGACGATGACGACGACGATGACGACGACGACGACGACGACGACGACGACGATGATGCCGAGAGTAGACGATATCTGTGTGAGCACGCGCCTGTGCGCCGCTGCGTTCTCCGATGCGCGCCGTTGGATCCCCTCTACATTGGGATCGGATCTCTCTCTCTTTCTGTCTTTCGTTTTCTCTACTTCTCACTCTCCCGCTTGGCTCTACGCTCGCGCGCACACGGTGGCGGTCCCCTTGAACATGTGTGCGCGCGCGCATCCACGTGCGAGCCTGTGTAGTATTCGTGGTGGATAGGGGTCCCGGCCCGGCTCTCTCGGCCCGTCGTCCCGTCTCGTCTCG
Source organism: Vespa crabro (assembly GCF_910589235.1). Taxonomy (NCBI): domain Eukaryota; kingdom Metazoa; phylum Arthropoda; class Insecta; order Hymenoptera; family Vespidae; genus Vespa; species Vespa crabro. Next base: position 8,054,252 of record NC_060955.1, read on the forward strand.
TCTCGTCCCGTCCCATCCCATCCCGTTCCGTTCCGTTCCGTAGAGTAGTATCGCACCGCGCCGTTCGCCACCCGCTATCCACAGCAGTTTCAGCCAGCCCGCCCGCCCGACTGCTTGCCAGTGTCCCACCGCACGTCGAACCGTTTGCACTCAGAAGCGATCAGGGAGCCCTTCTGTCCCTCCTGCCGGCCTTCTTGCCAGCCTGCCTGCCAGCCTGACTGCCGATCTCCCACTTCTCCCTCTACCTCTCCCTTCATCTCCACCTTCAACTCCACCAGCTTTACCTCCTCCCTTACTGTTCACACCATACCGCGCGTCTTCCTCGTTTTTCCCTTTCCAATGTATACTCTACTTTGTGAGCCCAGTAGTAACTCTGGTCATCCTTATCGCCCACTCTCTCTTTCTCAATAGCATTTCTTCCTCGCCGTCAGTCACATACTCTCGGAACTTATGAGAGTCTGGTTATCGCTCTCTCACTTCCACCTCCCTTTATCCATGTTCTTTCTTCGTCTTCTTCTTTCTCAGTTCTTCCTCTTCCTCGCTCGCTCACTCGCTCGCTCGCGGGCGCATTTAACCTCCTGTACGTTCCACCTCTTCACTTCCTTCCCTCTTTCCTCACGCTGCCAGACGTCTCGATCTCCCTCTCTCTCTCGCGCGCGCGCACGCTGAGCAAGCGTCCTCCACCGTCCTTCCTACTAGACGGAGAGAGGGAGACCCATTTCCCTCCCACTTGCGGCCACTCTTTCTCTCTCTCACTCTCTTTTTCTCTCTTTCTATCACACTCGAACACCGTCGGTGTATACTCCCGCTGTCACCTGATCGCGGGACACTTTTCGCGGGTGAGATACCGCTCGGCCACCGAGTCATCGAGTCTACCGCTGTTCGTTCTTCCTTCCACCTCTGTCTCTCCCTTTTCATCTTCTTTTACTTCTTCTTCTTTTTCTTCGACAACCTCCCTCCTTCTCCTACCCTACCTCCTTCTTTGGCTCTTGCTCCTCTTCCACGCTCCTTCGCCTCTTACTTCTTCCTCGTGCGATCTTACCGTGCACAAGAGTCGACTTTGCCGCGTACGCTTGAAGCAGAGCTTGTAGTGGTAGCTTCCGACAGAAAGGAAGAAGAAAAAAGGAATAAAAGAGAAGAGAAAGAGGTCTCGACCAACGACGGCCAACGCACAAGAGTGGTTGTCCCTCGCTTGTTCTCACTCTCTTTCTCTCTCTTCTTCTATCTCGATCTCACTCCTTTTACAATCCTCTCTCTTCCTCCTTTCACGGATCCGGAGGGGTGCGTTTGAAAGTCGAAAAGCCAGAGGAGAAAAGAGTGACACATTCTGAACGTGAACACGCGCCACGACGGATTTACGGAAGAGAAGAAGAAATCGGCAAGGAGAGGCAATCAGGTCTGTGTCACGTCCGTGTGTTTTCCGTGTTTCTTTCGTCACAGTTTTGTTTTTGTTGGCTTTCGATCGAGTTCGCCGACTTCTTCGTGTTTTTCGATGGTATCGATCGACGATCGTTCGAGCTTGTGATGCATTGATAAAAAGTTTAGCGAGTCACTCGTCAATGGGAATTCATTCTTTAGTGATAAATATCTCGTGTTATCGGAAATCGGCAATATATTTGTGGAATAACCTGATTGATTTTTATTGATACTCGTTAAGTTCGATGAAGAAAGGAAGAAATATTCCGATCAACTTTTCTTAATTTTCTTACGTATGTAGAAATCTTTTTTATTTCTTTAAGAAAAAAGCAAGAAACAGAAAAAAAGAAAATATTTTCGATAAGTCGTACGAAATAATTTTTGGGATAAAATTTTTCGCGTGAATAAAGGATAAACACAATGGATAATCCTCACATGGCGCAAAGTTGCGGTTAAAATGGAGCAAAGGATACGTGGTAGCCGACGGTGAAGATAGCGGCATCCGTTCCGGTACCCGCTGCGGGCCGGTCGCCACACCCGCCCGTTTGGGAATTCAACTTACCGCCGCTCGAGACTTGCCGCTCGTGTGCCTTCGACGTTTTCTTCGTGGCCGGAGTACCGTCTAACGGATACCACGAGAGAGGCACTTATTTGCGGTGGATCAGACTCGGTTTTGTTGCGGAAATTCACCGTCTCTTCGCTTATCCCTATCTTTTTCTCAGCGAATTTTTGGCCCTTAATTTTTGTTTCTTCTTTTGGCAAAAAATTTAGTTTTAAAATCTGAGTTCTTATCGGCTTTTCAACTTTCTCTTTCATTTTCTTTTTCTCTTCCTCTCCTTTTCTTTATAGATCATTGATAATAATTGTAATCTGATAAAATCATTGGATCGAAGAATGACGTATTGATGGATTCCAAGTAGAAAACTGTTAGACAAAGGGATATCGCGATACGAACGTCATGCTTGCTTTCTACGATCGATTAACAGAGATCGTCGAGATGTGAAAGCCGTTAACGGGCCGGGTGAACGAGTGAACGGATCGCGCGAAAAGCTATCTCGAGAACTACCCGCTCAATCGGTTTTATCCTACGGGCATCCATTGTTCGTTCCAAAGATAGGATTCATAGAGTAGCCACGGTGGCTTCTATAATTGTATCATCTGCCGGCTCGGGAAATCGATCGCAAAAAGACTCTCGGGTGCGGCATTGCTTGTATATAAGTATGTAATACGTGGAAGAGCGAATAAATCTGAAAAATCGCTGAAGCAAAGCATTCTTCGATTTTCTTCCTTTGATTTCTTTCAACAATAAGAGACCTAGACATTTTTCCGTAACTTTTAAAATGTTTTAATAAAAAGGGAAAGAAAGGGAAATAAAAAAAGAAAAGTGTGTCTTTACACATACACACATACGTACATACATACGCTTATATGCATGAATGCGTACATAGATATGCTTCGGTGATCACATATATACATCCACACACACACAACACGTATGTGTGTGTGTGTGTGCGCGTGTATATATACGTATACGACGAGTAAGGCAGAAGCCTATGCGCAGTATACGCTTTACGCGGTAATACACAGCAGCCGTGGCGAGCTTGATTACACATTGCGATCACGAGCGTCCCACGAGGCGGGCGGACATAAGGCCTTTCGTCGCGCCACGGCCTGCGGGCAGGAAGCACGTAGCGTGACACCGGGTCGGTGCGGTGCGCGGCAGCCGCTCGCGCTATATGTGCCTGCCGCGTAATACGTATATACAACGCGACGGCGGTTGCGGCGTCGGCGTCGTTGGCGTTGGTGGAGGTGGTGGAGGTGGTGCAGGCGGCGGAGGTGGAGGAGGCGCTGGAGGTGAAGCTCGTGGAGGTGGAGCAGTATGCGTGTAGGGACGCGCGCCATAATACTCGCCGATCCCGCGCCTCTACGTGACTCGCGGCTTCGTGTGCTGGCCTGAGACCTTACGATCTGCCTTTCCCGGGACAGCTCTCTCTCTCTCTCTCTTTCTCGTCGACTACACCACCGAAATTCCTCCACTTCCGACCTTTCTTCTCTTATTCTCAAATCGACTCGTTTCTACTTCGTTTCTAGCGCGAATAAATATCTTATTATTTGTTACAACAAAAGTACAATTAAAAAAATTGAATTAGTGTTGTTTCGTTTTGTTGTTAATCTTAAATGAAATCATTCGATTAGATTGTCCGTGCCGGTGAATATCAGGAATTCGTAATAAAGTAGTAGGGAGGGAGAGAGAGAGAGGGGGGGAGAGAAAGACTCTGATCGAGTGAGTCTCGGCATAACGAATTTCGTAGAGGTACTTGAGGCCCATTTTCGTCTGGATAGTCGGCCAGACTCGACTCGACTCGTCGCTCGCATGCCTCTAGCTCCCGCGGCGAGTGCCACTTTCGCGCCCACCAGAAAGAACGTGCGGATACATCGTGGCGAGGCCATTAAGCCGACTATCGTGCGTCGGGACGGCTTCGATCGGCCTTATTGAATTAGACCTGCACTATACTCTCCCTCTCACGTTTCGTCTCTTCGCGATTATCTGCTGCAAATTATACTCGCGACATCTTTTCTTCCGTACAATATTTTTCTCATTCTTTTCTCTTGAGACTCGCGACCTTTCGATTCAACGACGACATCGATAACTTTCGAATGTGATATACGATGAACAATGCATAGACAAGATCAACTTTCTTGCTTTCCATTTGGAAGTCGATTGAGAATAAAGAAAAAAAAGTACTAGAGTATATCATACGATGATTTTACATTGTAAGCTTTTGAAAAGTAAGCTTTTGTTCCGTTAGCGATCGCTGTTTGTTGGCAAAGTAGGCTTCAGAGAGTCTATTTCGCGAGGAATAACGATCGGACCGAAAGTCAATTTTCCAGGTGAATCTCTGCCACATATTATATTCTGGCAGTTATAATCTACCCCTCCTACGGTACTAGCTCCCGCCTACTCGGCTGGCAGTCCATTAGCGACGCCCCCGTTTAAACGTTTCCGCCGCTTAATCGCGCATAGCTAATTTCCTCTTCTCACGTCTCTCCTATTTCTTTTCTTTTTTAGGATACGGGATTTCCTTCGGTGGAATCTTCTTCTTCTTCCTCTTCTTACGCTCGTATTGACTGCAACCGATTTCCTGAATCGTCCCGACGAACGGAGTAATCACTGGTGGATATCGTGATCGGAAGTCGTTGAGATCCCAGAAGGAAAAGTAAAATCGAAAAGTGCCGTGGAACTTCGTAACGACCGAACGAATGCAGAAGTAACGTCGTCGGTTTTCTCGTCGAGAACGTCGTCGTACGAGAAGGCACGCAAACGAAATCGTGCGCACGTGCGTTCTAGATGCATTAATCGCACGATGGCGACCGCGACGATGGGACTTCGCCGTAGGATACCGGTGAACAATTCACCGACGCCTTCCGGTCATTCCTCCTCGAACGTTTCTGCATCTAGCAAACGTTCCAGATCAGAGAATAACAATAGTCCGTCTCAAGGGAACTTAAATTCGGTGAATGGTTCTCGAGAAGAGCCACCGACAAAGAAGTCACGTGGTACGACGACCAATTCTGGCAAGAATAACGCTTCATCGACCTCGTCAACCTCGAATACTTCGGGAGTCGTTTCCCTGACGGAGACCAATTCAGCGAGCAAAAGTCGTGGGAGCTCGCTTTCCAGATCGAACCATCAAACGAAGATATCATCCAATAGTAATAATTCCAACATCAATGGTGATCATGCTTCGAACGTTCCAGCGAGCAGCTGGTCAACCACGTCGAACATGTCAGACGTGCCGACTTACGCCTCGGTCGCGGGATTAGGCATGACGAACGGGCAAAGTAGCGGACTCTGTGCTTCCAACCTTGGCATGACGACACCGATACCACCATACATGTCGACGTCAATGGCGACCTTCGTTGGGAACGCGACGAATCTCGGTAAGAGTTCGTCGGTGTCTTATCTCGATATATCCAACATGACCAGCGGTTCCTTGGGCTCCTCGAACGCCACGAACTCTCTGGCCTCTGGTTACGGCACCAATAAAACCACCGGCACGAATCTCGATTCGAATTCCTCCGGTGTAAAGACGATGGCATTTCCAGGTATCTCGTCGGCGAACGTGAATGCGAACGGTTACGGTTCGGCACAGCAAAAGGGACAAAACCAGACAACGGATAGCGTGGCTCTACCGAAGAAGTTTCAGAACGATGGCATGTTCAATGCCTATCAGCCCTGGGTGATAAAGACTTACGGTGACTTAGCAAAGACGAAAACGATCACGATCAAAAAGTATGCGCGTATCTTACGAACTCTGCGTGGGGAGGAAGTGAACAGTGCGGAGAACAGCAAGTTCAGATTTTGGGTAAAGAGCAAAGGCTTTCATATTGGTCAACCGGAAGGATACGATGCAAAACCAGCGGATAGGATTGTGGGACGTCACGCGGTGACCAATCCCGGTTTGGATCCTCCTCTCTACGTGCCCACGCAGTTGCCACATAACAAGGTGAGTACTTAAAGAGATTACTTTAGCTTTTCTTAATTTCGGCTGATTCTTTCTTGTACAAGATACGGGTTCGAAGTCGAACGATAAACGAAAGCTGAAACACAGTAGAAATTAGAGCATTAAAAGACATTGTTATATGTATATCCTAAAGTTAGAATCACATCAAACCACAGATACGAAGAAAAGATCGTCTCGAGCCATTAGCAACGGCGATGATTACGACGTAATCGCGACCGCGACTATCCAGGATCAAGAAGCGATGTTTTCTTTCTTTTTCTTTCTTCCTATCTTTGTCTTTTTTACTCTACCAAGGAAGACGCGCGAGTTTACGAGCGAGGAATTTATCTCTCGGCACGTTGAAGAAAAAGTGCGAGAGATCTCGGGGCACCGGGTTCGTAGGAAAAGAGTGCGGCGTACTAAGATAAGGTGCTCGCTTAATTGCATCTAATTAAACAGAAATTATGCTCTCGGAACGTCTCTATGCTTCTGAGATATGTAAAAACAAACAGGCTGTTTATCGATGTATCTCGGTATAGACTATCATCTTCTGGTCCTCCTTAACATCTTTTTCTTTTTTCTTTTTTTTTTCTTTTATTCATGAAATATTCGATTTTTTAAAATTTCATGTGTCTATAGAAGATACTCGGAGGTTTCTCGAAGGGCTTTCGGAAATGGAAGAATCGTGGATTCGCAGTTGTGTTCATGCCGGTAGTTTGAGTTTTACGTCGGTAGCACACCAAAGGCGTGGGATTCCAAGCGCGGAAGTAACGCCGGAAACGTTTACTCTTTCTCACGAAAAGAACGGGCCATGAAGGGAGTTTTCTTTTCCTCTCTTTCTCTCTCTCTATCTTTTTCTCTCTCTCTCTGTCTGTCTGTCTGTCTCTTCTTCTCTTGGTGAGAAACGGTACCAAGTTCCGCGTCGTCGATCGTGCCGATCGATAGTCGTGTAGTGTGCTCGACTGCAGTCTCGCGTCGCGACGCATCTTTTGCGAGGAGAATGAGAAGAGAATGAGGAGTTTAGATGGAGATGGAAGAAGGGGAAGATACTCTTAGTAATGTGTGTTGGGAGGATGCGTACGTAACGCGGCTCGTGTAACGCGTCCATACGGCGCCCGTAAAATATTTCTTTCCTGGCTATAGTCATTTTTCACGGTTGACCGTCGTCGAGGGCCGCGAGATAACAGCGGCGCTCACCTCTCTCTCTCTTTCTCTCTCTCTCTCTCTTTCACGCGTTGGCTCGCTCGTTTACTCGCGTTGCTATATCTGCCGCCGGGCTACGAGATAGAGAGAAAGGTATAGAAAAGAGAGAGAGAGAAAGAGAAAAAGAGAGAGGGAGAGAGAGATAGAGAGAGAAAGAGAAAAAGAGAGAGAGAGAGAGAGAGCGAGAAAAGGACGAACTCGGTAGGGGCACTTCGGTCTCTCTCGCTGGGTGGTAGAAGAGTAGGTCTGGCCGACTAGTCATTAGTCACTTTCCGAAGCAGAGGCACAGACAGGCTGTGGCGGTATGTTCGCCGTCTCTCTTCCACGTCTCACACCACTATAGATTTCTCCTCTCTTCTCTGGAGGCCGTCTCCTCTTCTATCCTTCTTTCTCACAGTATAACCTCCTATCATTCTCTCTCTCTCTCTCTGTCTGTCTGTCTTTCTCTCTCCCTTTCCCTCTACTTCGCGCATCTCCGCGGTCTCACTATAGCGGCCGATCCTTCTCTTTATCTCTCTCTCTCTTTCTTTCTCTCTCTCTCTCTCCCGTTTCGTCTCAGTCGCTCCATCGCGCACGGACTCCGAGCAGTAAGTCTCCTCTCTCTCTCTCTCTCTTTCTTTTGCACACAGCTGTTCCTTCTCTCTATCTCCTTCCTCTCCGTTGCTTCCACAGGCCGCAGTCTCTCTCTCTCTCTCTCTCTTTCTCCTTCCTTTGCGCTTACCGTCGGAAGAAATTCAAGCGGCGCTCTCTCGCATTCGCTCCCTTTCCCGGTGCTAAGCCTCTCGCGCGTCTATCTTGATTGAGAGGGAGCTCTTGCAGGCCCGTGGCCCGAAGGGAGATCGCTTCCATCGTGCCTCCGTGCTCGCCGCGACGAAGTAGAGGAGGCCGAATCGTATGCGAAAGAGAGAGAAAGAAAGAGAGAGAGAGAGACGAAGCGCTTGTCATTGATCGTCCCGACTCACACGAGCCGCTAAAGGTCCCGTACAAGTACAGGCTACGGGTTTGCCTGCTGCCTGCTTGCCGTTCTCTCTCTCTCTCTCTCTCTCTCTCTCTCTCTCGCTCTCACTCTCTACCATCTCACATATACACACTCGTACACGTGCGCGCGCAAACTGAATCGAGCCTACGGGGGCGTGTGCGTGATCGCGTATTCGGGCCGCGTATATCGAGAGAGTCGAGAAGACGATCGAAACTGGATACTTCGAAGGATCCTTCTTTTCTCTCTCACTTTCGTTTAAGCATCGAGAAGGATTGCAAATCGAATCGGCGATCTCCGTAATCTTGACGAATTTCTAAGGATACTCCAGGGAATTTTAGCATATTTTTCCAACCTCAATGGTTTCCAACGTCAAAGATAAGTTATTTCTGACGGTTACTCTCGCTTATGTCCGGCGGATTCGAATAACTCGACTCACTGGCGTAAACCGGAAAACGATTCGTTTGTGAATCACCGCTTGTAAATCCTTTCCTTATCTCTCTCGTTATCGCCGCACTTCGTACCGTCCCATTTTCTTTGATGCTTTTGTAGCTCGTGTCGGTATTCGATCAGGACATATGTGCGAATAAACACACACATTTACGTATGTATACAGATAACTTCGAAGGTCCTATATGATAGTTCTTGCTTCGTCAAGGGAACTTACTTTCGCTTGTACGTCCGATTTTTTAACCTATCCTCGGATATCATCTGTCGTTGAAGCGACGTGCTCAAAGAGGTTCACCTTTCTTTTTCTAACACGTATATACCTTTTTTTTTCTTTATCCTTGGACCTTTGTCAGAGAAGGTAGAGGTAGATGTTTGTGCGACGAGAGACCACCATCGTTGGTGGACACTTCCGCAAAAGAAGGATGAATGGCCGATGAATGGGAAGAGCAGCGAAAAGGAGCTCGTGGTTTGAAGCTTTCACGGGACAAGACACGTTCAGCTTTTATTTTTCTCTTTTTTCTTTTCCTTTCTTTTTCTTTTTTTTTCTTTTGTTTTCTTTTCCTTTATTCAGAATATTGACGAGATTTCCAACATTAGTCTTTGGCATTACCTATGATACTAAATGTTATTTAATTATCATTCGACGTTGTTACACTTGAATCCGATCTGTTCGATCTTCTTTAATTCTCTCGTACTATTTCGAGCGAGCCAATGGAACTAGGATGTAGATGGAGATCGATAGGATGTGGAGAAAGAATGTCACGTTGGAGAGAGGAGATTGGTAGAAAGAAGAGAGAAGAGGAGTGGGGAAGAAAAGGTGACAGTAACACGGGAGTCGAAAGACAAAGGGAAGGAGTTGACCGTGCCGATAATTTGTCACCCTGCGCTTGAGGGTATAACTCGATTAACTCCTACCCCAAGGTCATGTACCTGACCCTCGTTGAATAAAATAGTGGACCTCTCACGGACGCAAGAGGAAGAGAAAGGAGGAAAGAGGATAGAACATCGTTGGACAATACGAATGCTCGTTTGGGATTCCAAAAATCGATGCAAAATCAGGACTCCAATAATTTCCTAATTCCATCCTGGATTAAAGGGATAGTAGTGAAACAAATAAAGCAATTTGTACGATCGATCGATGAAGTTTGAAAAAATTTGTGTGAGTATGGAAAGTTGAATTTCTTTCAGGCGGGATGCTTGATTCTAAAGTTTTTGACATATAAACTGATATATTTGAAATAAAATTAATCCAAAGATTAATATGATCTATTGCCAAATACTGACAAAGATCCAAAGGTGTTTCTCACCTGTTTAAATGCCCCACCCTGTGTAATATCCCATGGCTCTTCGAAACTTCGATTGTTATCGCTATAGCCTTGCAACGATAATAGGTGTATATAAGGCTGAACGCACACGCGTTGTTTTCTATCGTTGTCGATTGTTACGAGGAAGTATAGGAGCCTTGATAATAATAGTGCCGAGAATAAGATATATATATATATATATATATATATATATATATATACATATATATATATACATACATACATACATTCATATATATATAGAAAAAGCAAGTCGGGGTTCGACGGTTGGTTGCATTTGGCCTGGAACGGGAGAAGAACGGCTGTTCTCGAAAAGGGGACGTAACGAAGAGGGTGGTTTCGTACGGTGTGTGTCGTTTCGGTCCCGCTGAGTCACGCACTAAAAGAGAGCGCGTGAAGTCTTGGCTGAAGAGAGCTCAGGTTGGGGCCACGCTCGCTAGAGCACCTTGCAAGAATTTCTTTTTATTCACGAATTCGAAGGAAAAAACGAACGAGGCCGTTCATACAGGGCAAGAAACTTTCCCTTGTGACGTCAACGAGAACGAAATATCTCGATCTAAAGAACCTAACTACCTACACACACAGATATTTGTAGGTAGTGTATTTGTGTATGTGTGTGGATTGCATTCGGGCCCGTAGTTATTATAGATAATTAGAGATCTTAAAGTTATGTTAAAAGGAAATGAAGAAATCGAGCAAATGGTTAAGGAAAGTGTGATGACTTGTGAGACGAGATAAAAGTACAAGTAGGATGATATTCTAAATGAAAAAAAGAAAGACAAAGATAAAGATAAAGAAAAAGAAAAGGATAAAATAAAAATAACGTATAGACGTAGTCTATAAGAACGTCTCGATGCGGGCCTCTTTCCACAGGCAAACTCGCACACAAGAGCACGCGAAAGTCCAGCATGCAGGCAGAGACCAGCCGAGCGAGCTAAACAGGCAAGCAAGCAAGCTGGCAAGCAGGGTAGGCAGGCAGACAGGAAGGCAGGCAGGCAGGCAGGCAGGCAGGCAGGCAGGCAGGCAGGCAGGCAGGCAGCAGGCAGGCAGCAGGCAGGCAGGCAAGCAGGAAGGCAGGCGTATTGCTTAGCCAGAGTCACGTCTCTAAACCACGGAACGTAACCGTGTCGGGCGTTGTGCGTGGTGCGATGCTCAGCGGCCCGTAGCCAGGAGCGACCGGCGGCAATTAGTAGCGGTCCGCCGAGGGAGTCTTCGCTCTCTCGCTCCTTTTATCCTCATCCTCTTCAAACTCTACCTCTTCTCTTCGAGCTGCCCGACCCACGCTACGTTTCATACCCTATCTTTCTCTCTTTTTCCGTTTCTCTCTCTTTGTCTCTCTTTCTCTGTCTATCTGTCTGTCTTTCTTTCTTTCTCAGGTCCCATCTTCCAACGTCCCGTTGTCCCTCGACGTTCACGCCACCACTATCCGACTACTCTCTTTCTCTCACTCGCTCACAGCCTGCACAAACATACCGACTCGTCTCTGATTTTCTTTCTCATTCTTTCTTTCTAAGTCGCCGACCGTTCGTTCATTCGTTCGTGTTCATCTTCCTCTCTCTTCCTCATCTCTCTCTCTCTCTGTCTCTCTTTCTCTCTTTCTCTCTCTCTTTCTCTCTCTTGCAATATCGCTTTGCACGTTGCTAAAGCGAGAGGCGAGCAGCAAAAGACCGGCGGTGAGGTGCACGGCTTTTCGTTGGAGAGAGACGGAAGCCGAACGCTGATATGGAAAAGAGGGAACTGGATGAAAGAGAGAGAGAGAGAGACAGAGAGGGAGAGGGAGAAGGAGAGGGAGAGGGCCGACATGCTGGTGTAAAAAGAAGAGTATGAAGTGAAAAGAGTAAAAGAGACGAGAGAAAGAGAACGGGAGAGACCGGCGGGCGAAAGAAAAGAGAAAAAGGAAACGGGGAAAGAGAGAGAAAGAGAGAGAGAGAGAGAGAGAGAGAGAGACAGAGAAAGAGAGAGAGGCGTGGTAGAGTGGGGAAAGAGAGAAGTAGTCAGGGAGGTGGGATAGAAGCCGCAGGCTTTTTGTCCTGCCACCACTACCACCACCATCACCACTGCCGCCACCGCCGCCGCCACCGCCGCCGCCACCCGACAAAAATAGACCCTATATTCCCCTGGTTGGTTCGCCGTCGTAGTCCTTCTTCGCCACTGCGTCCCTCTCTCTCTCTCTCTCTCTCTCTCTCTCTCTCTCTCTCTCTCTCTCATTCTCTCTCCTTCTCTCTCTTTCTCTCTCGCTATTATTACTGCTATCAACGATTATTATTATGCCAGTTTCTAACACATGTGCTTCTGTCAACTTGTATATATATATGTATATGTATATAATATATATATTGAAATATTTATCATTTATATATACATATATCGATATATCTATCGATCCATTGTTTCAAAATTATTTGTTTAAAAATGTTTTCTTTCTCTCTATCTTCTTGTTTCTCTTTGTATGAACAGGACTCAATTATCCTAGAGGCTCTTGTCATAAATTCATACGACGACGAGCTAGGACTACTCTTTCATCCCTTTCATCAAAGTCCCTTCTTCTTCTTCTTCTTCTTCTTTCAACACTATCCTACCCTTTCATTTGACTCGTTGCACCCTCTTCGTCCGTCCTCCAGAAACCACAACGGTGTGTACTCCTCGGTTGTTGCCTCCGATAACTCGTTCGAATCCGAGTCACGAGGTAGCTCGTTAAGAAGGGCGCACGAGATGAAAACGATAGAACACGCCTTGATTCCTATCCCCCGATCACAGAGCAGAAAGTAAGTGGCTATCCGAGCGCGTGTATCTTCGTGGGCGTAGTCGGTGAACTGCCTACACACGCGAATTTCACGCGGTTTCTCTAGAGACTCCTAACCCTCGCTTATTCTCTCTCACTCTCTCTCTCTTTCTCACTCACTCTCTCTCTCTCTCTCTCTCTCTCTCTTTCTCTCTCTATCTCCGTTCCTCTTTGTGGTCCCCCTTCGTCGATAAACCTAGCCGATAACTCGACCACGCGGCAAATCGCGATACGTATCGACCCCTTTCCACGACGACGTTACCATTACCACTATTGCAACCATCACCATCACCATCAGAACCATCTCTCTCTCTCTCTCTCCCTCTCTCTGTGTTTCTCTCTTTTTCTCTCTAATTCTTCGAATTATCAGAAGAGATCTATCTCTTCTTCTTTTTCTGCTTCCTTCCGTCTTTTTTTCTACTCTATTTAGTTACTGCGCTAACGGTTTCACCAACCTGATAATAAAGAGTCCTTATCTCCGATCGATAATCCTAATGCAAGCACTCTTATCGGTGTGTCGTGCTAATGAAGTTAATCCACATGAGATAAAGACGTGGGTAAAAAACCGAGGGCATAGTTATGACGATTATGAATATTGCTTTCTCGTCAAGGAAGCACGTCTTCGTTGATCGTTTCGAAAATACATTCGATTTTGTTGTGGAGATAGATAGATAAGCAAAGAAAAAGGCTGGAATAATATCCGATATTAGATGTCAATTAGCCGCAAATATTTAACCATTTCAAATATTTTTAATACTTTCTTTCTTTCATTCTTTCTTTCTTTTTTCTTTTTTCTTTTTTTTTTATATTTTAAACTTCAACAAGACTTGTTTATAAAATGATATGTGATGTAACCCATTCGGGTCTCCGAGTTTACGTTGTTGAACGTCGTTGATGTGAAAAAATAAGTGAAGCAGAGAAATATTTTAACGGTTTTATTCCGGCAACATAGACGTCTCTGAAAGTTCTTGTTCGAAACTCGAAGGCATTCACGCGGCCGACACGTACGAGAGATATCTCGGCTTGTTTCAAAACTCAGTTAAGAAACTCGCGCTCGGCAGCAAGCGAGCGGGCGAGCGGTAGCGGTAATTACGCGGCGAAGCTCCGCATTATTTTCCGCGAGAATCCTGGTAAAATGTTACCATGTGTTTCGCGTCTATCTTGAAGTAACGAGATCGAAGTGTGGTATACTCCAAAGGAATGTCGATCTTCAATTATGGACTTAAATATGTTTGCGTAAATACTATTTTAATGAGCTCTTCAAAGTTGATTCCTAAAATCCTCTAATATTTTTGACGATATTTTCTTTAATTTAAAAAATTTTTAATTATTCAATTTGAATTAGTATAAATTGATTTTATGAAAACGTATTTATAATATCGATAATTTTATTCTAATAATAATTTAATTTTTAGAAATTATTCAATAAACGACAAAAGATATATAAATATATTTTCTCGTAGTAAATATTATTAAGGTAAAAAGATATATTATACAGTATTCTTTTAGGCGTTGTCGATGACCTAATTCTGATTTGTGACCTACGAGTTAAAAGGCATTCCTTTGAATTCCCTAATACGATTACAATAAACGAGCCGAAATATCGACCAATGTCTGTTTCTTTTTTTATCAAACGATCGAAGATTTTGTTGTACTTTTCATGTCAAGCTTCTGTACGCACCTTCTGAAAATTCTAAATTTTCTCTCTCTCTCACTATTTTCACCTACACGAATTGATGTTCCTCGGTTAATTGGCACAACGCAAAAATCATGTGGACGTGTTCGAACCTAAAATTCGTCGGCCAAATTGGTCGTGGAATAATCGAAGGGAGGTTACGAAATTTGTTGTTCGGACCGATGCGTGCCACGGACAACTACACACACGAACATACGCATACAGTTTGAGAAAGGCTGGAGACTCTAAAATATGAGCGATGTTTGAACTTTACCAGGCGAAAATAAGAGAAAGGGAAAAGGGAGGAGAAGGGAAAGTGGGAAATGTTGGAAAAGCGAAATAAGCTGATATTGCAACGAAGAATTGTTAGTCGCGTTGCAGTACCAAGAGAAAAAGGCATTCCATTTGGTTGGACATTTACAGATAAGAGATTATCGTGAATAATAAAATGAAACAAATACAAATTGGTTGATCCCGAAACGTAGAGAAGAGATTATAGAAAATGTGTAATATAATTTCTAACGATATACGACTGATATCTCTTCGAACGGTAGTGGCGTTCTATAAACAGACCGACGTAAGGTTCCTACTAAATCATATTAAAAAACGGTTATATAAAAATAATACATAAAATACGTACGAATGTCACGCGAGAGAGAAAGAAAGAGAGAGAGAGAGAGAGAAAGAGAGAAAGAAAAAAGAGAAATAGAGAAAAATAAAGAATAAATTTCGAAAGAGCGAGCGAGCAGATGTCTTCCTTACGCGAGATTCATGTCCTCCTCTGAAGAGGAAAAAAAGACGGAAGGTGGGCATTAAGCCGAATGTAAATCAGGGGTGAAACGAACACCGAAAGCCGGCCATTGAAGATTTTGTGTAGGTGCGAGGGTCACAGCTGCAATAAGCAAAATAGAAAGGGAGAGAGAGAGAGTGAGAGAGAGTGAGAGAGAGTGAGGGAGAGAGAGAGAGAAATAGAAACAGTTGATAAAAGAGAGAAAAACGATTGGGAAGGATTTTCAAGAGACACGTTGACCGGTAGTGACTGCATGGTGGTTTACGTTTAATCGGATACAAAGACCATGGAAAGCTTTTTGATATCCTTGTCTCTCCCTCTCTCTCTCTCTTTTTCTTCTTTCTCTCTCCCTCTCTCTCTTTCTTTCCATCTATCTCTTTCACATTGCATCGTATGTAGATCTTTGTCCGGTAAGCTGTTGACGGGTCGAAGCTCGTTTCACTGCGTCTCGAGTCCACATTGCGAACGGTCTACCCAAGCGTATTAACCCCAGACGCAATGAGGAGGCAGATGTCATCTCGGGGGCGGATATAAAGAGGGGAGGAGGGAGAGCCTTTAGGAGCGCTCGCTTTGCGCCACTTCGCTCTTATCTTCCTAACTTTTCTCTACTCGCTGACGTCAGTTTGTCGGCCTCCCACCCTCCTTGTTTCCCCCTCCTATCTATTTCTCTCTCTCTCTCTCTTTCTCTTTCTCTTTCTCTCTCTCTCTTACACTCTTACTCGCTCGTCTATCCATCTATATCCATCTCCGTCTCTCACCTACCCGCCCACATCGTTCCGACTCGCTCGCAGAACTTTCCACTGCTTCCGTCGTCGCTTCTCCGTCATTCCACCCTCAAACCACCACCGCCGTCCCCTCTCTCTTTCCCGTTTCAGTAAGCGTCTACTACCATCGTCGTTGCTTCTATCCAAACGCGCGAAACTTCAAACTTCCACCGCAGCAGCCGTGGTGCCTCGTAAAACTTACGCCGTCCGTGTAATCCAACGAGCGGAGAATTACGAGATCGGAACGAACGAACGAAAAGAGAGAGAGAAAGAGAGAGAAAGAGAGAGAAAGAGAGAAAGAGAGAGAAAGAGCGTTCGGCCGATCGTTGAAACGTCGTGATATCGCTATAAAATCTTTCTCTCGGAATCGAGATGATTCTTTGCTTTTTTCCTTTCTATTTTTATTGAAACCAACGTTTCTTGGAATTGCGAAAGTATGTTGGAAACTTTTTGAAGCGGTTTTATATAGTATATAGCTATGTTTAAAGAGAGAAAAAGAGAGAGAGAGAGAGAGAGAGAGAGAAAGATAAAGAAAAAAATTAACGTATTTATCGTAAGAAGCAAGGTGGATCAACACAAACTTCAGTTATCTCTTTGCCTAATTATGAACTCAACTCAATTCCGACGGACGGAAATCTACGGGCACACTGTCTAAAGTCGTCCTTTTTATATCATTGAAGCCATCTCTCTCTCTTTTTCTCTTTCTCTCTCATTCTCTTCCTCTCTCTCTCTCTCTCTCTCTCTCTCTTTCTCTTACTCGTTCGTTCACTAAACTGACCTCAATAAAGATCCTCTCTTGAATCCCGTCTATGAATACTGCACCCTCAAGAACGGTTTCTACCGGCGGAATATAAATGCGGAATTTGGCGATCCCCAGACGCAGATTTCGAAGGAACATATTTCTCTCTTTTATCGAACCGATCGATTCGTGCCGTCATCGTTATTATCGTCCTCGTGTACTTTATGCAAGTGCGGAGTGGGTGAGTGCGGTGCAACGAACGCTGCCCTCGGGGTCACCCGGTATAAGCGTCGCCGCTTGCGGGATCGTGGCTTCGGGCGTTTAGCAGCCCGCAATCGGTCGGCTGGCCGGTGTGTTGATTCCCTGCGTCGAGCGCCGGCGATACAGAGCCAAGTTGAGAGTGAGAGAGATAGAGAGAAGGAGAGAAGATAAAGAGAGGGAGAGAGAGAGGGGGGATGGGGAAACGCGACGGCGGAGGAGCAAGAGAGGGACGAACGGAATACTCGAGGGAGCATGAAGAGGATAGAGATGGAAACGTGTTGGTGGGAACGAGAGGAGTAGAGAGACGTAGAGAGTGCGAAAGAGAGAGAGAGAGAGAGAGAGAGAGAGAGAGAGAGAGAGAGAGAAAGAGAGAGAGAGAGAGAGAGAGAGAGAGAGGAAAACTTGGCCCGGCCCGGCCCGGCCTCGTGCTCGACCCTGCCTGCCCTCCACTACCTCTTGCTACTCGGCATCCTCATCGTCCACTGCCTCCTTCTCTCCTCTCTTGCCGGCCGAACGCAAACGTCTGGTTAATGAGACGCACGCACACACTCTCGCGCGCACGCGCAACGTACGCGCGTCCCTTTCGACGCCGACGCCCTCCTTCCTTCTCTCTTTCCCCTCGACTACTACCGTTTCTACCTCTCCTTCCTTCTCTTCTAGCCTCTCTCTCTCTCTCTCTCTCTCTCTCTCTCTCTCTTTCTTTCTCTACACTCGCCTCGATTCAAGCACAATGCGTCACATCGCGCTGTGCCTACCTAGGCGTCATAGTAATGACATACTCCTACATGCGCGATGTCCGATATCCTGGCACCTAACAGCTACCACCACCACGTTTTCATCATCCTCCATCCACTCCTGTAGTATTCGCCCGGTAGCAGCTGCAACCTGTACACCACGGAGGCAGGCAGTGAGAGTAAGAGAGAGAAAGAGAGAGAGAGAGAGAGAGACAGACAGACAGTAATGCTCCGATACGAAACACGACGATACCACGATCGAACCAGCCGCAAGAGATTGCGGCTACACACACCTACGACCACTATCGGGACCGCCTTCAAAAGCTACTCTCTTCATCACGACACGATCTTAATCATCCGATGCGCAACGACGCTACTACCACACTTATGTACTATCATCTCTCTTTTACTTTACTAGTCCTCGGAAAGGCGAACAAATAAAGAATAGCATTTTAAATAGACTGCGTGCCTTTCCTCAAACTGTTATTTTCTTGCCTCTGATATTCTTCAGGATGAGAATTTGTATCTGAAATTTTTCTTTTATTCTTTTTTCTATTGTAATTGTTAATTTATCTTACACAATCCATTTGACGAGATTATGACTATAATAAACCTTATTTTGACATATCATCAATGTTTTTGCTAATTTGTTAACAAAGAAGATTCCACGGATTTTCGAAAATATCAAATGTCGAACATTTCGGTTTCTCACGTTGCATCAAGCTCGGTCAATTCTCGGACGTCCTCGCAACGTTTACCCCCTCCCTTCTTACTCCATTTCTTTCCTCTCTTTTTCTCGTTGAAAGTTGGGGCGCGGCTCACCGCTTCCTGGAGCCACCACTAAGAGATTAATTCAGGCAAAAGCAGCCGCTTCTAACCGAGAGCTCCCTCCGACGTCCCATTTCAGTTCTTCCTTCCTCTCTTGTTGAAGAATACCACCGGGAACGCGGTAACCACACTGGTATTTTCTTCCCCCGGAAAAAGTCCAACGAGAGAGGAATCCTTGTTCATTACGTCGTGTTGATCTAGGCTGGATTCAACCGACCAGAGGAAGAAGAAGATAGATAGATAGACAGATAGATAAATAGGGAGAAAGACAAAGAGAGATAGATATAGAGAAAGATATATATATATATATATATATATATATATATATAGAGAGAGAGAGAGAGAGAGAGAGAGAAAGAGAGAGAGATAGGCTAAGTAAGCAACGACCTCGCTCTTCGCTGACACGAAAGTTACTCCTCTTCTTCGTTGCTGCTTAGCCAAGCGTTCTAAAGAGAACGAACGCCCACTTCGGTATTCCTTTCGACGCTCTCAGTTCTACTCTTCACTCTGTCCTCTTCTCTCTTTCTTTGCTTCTCTTCACGAATTCCTTTCGTTCCTTTGCTTGACTCGTTTCTTAGCTTTGACTTTGCCAAAGAACGTACATATAATAAACGTGGACTAAATCATGTTGCTGTTACATATGTGTTTTGTTGATGAACCAATTAAAATTTATAAGATATCCTTTCAGAAATTCCTCGGTTCATACATCTAATTATATTCTTTATGAATACGATCATAGTACTACCAGCGACGGCACATTTTTTCCATTTTTCAAAACGTTTCTACGAAGTAATAATGAAAAGTAATACGTACGAAAGATCCATTATTAACGATCGTTTGAGTTAGTGAGCTCTATACGACGTTCTTATATTTATCCCTGCGGCGACGCTGACACTTCGATCGTTTTCCCGTTCACTAACGCCGACGATGCTTCGTAATTTTACACGGGGATTCGCGTTCGCGTGTGACGTCTCGAGCTCGTATGACGTCGACAGAGAGAGATTAGAGAGGAAGAGAGAGAACGAGAGAGTCGTAAAGCTAACTCGTCGTGGGATCGAAGGCCGAGTTAGAAATGCACGATCAGAGAGAGACCGGGCTGGAGTAGTTTCGGTGGCATCATCAGATTCGAACGGGCAGGGTTTAATGCGTGACACGGTAACGCAAACAGAAATTCGACACGCCAGACAGAGTGAGAGTGAGAGAGAGAGAATGTGTATGTGTATGAGAGAGAGAGAGAGAGAGAGAGAGAGAGAGAGAGAGAGAGAGAGAGAGAGAGAGAGAGAGAGAGAGAGAGAGAGTAAGAGTAGAGTGAGGCTGATGGCAGGCTCTATAGGGGTGGTTTACGCACGCTGTGGCTTGATAGGTGGACAGGGCGTCACGGGGTAGAGGGTGGAAGCTTATACTCTTCGTGTTGACTGTGGATCGCGCTTTCTACCTCATGGCCCCTAGCTTCTAGTGTCACCGCACTGAGGGTGGAAATGCGAGCTCGTTCCACAATGGAAGCCTTTTTTAGCAACCAGGGAGACGCGCAAATAGGGATAGGTGACGTGAAGGAGAGAGAGAGAGAAAGAAATAGAGAGAGAGAGAGAGAGAGAGAGAAAGAGCGGTACGAGCAGGAAGACAAAAGCATGGTCACTTCTGTGATACGTTTCTCATGGTACTGTATCCAGCATCCGGTAGCAACGCGTTTTGAACGTTTAACCCTCTCTCCCAATCCCTCACGTTCCTCGATATCACGTTATTCGAGACGTTCTATCGATATATCGAGTTACGCGATCTCTCCTTTTCTCTTTCTCTCTCTGTCTATCGCTCGAGATACGGTATAAATGATCTATGTGAACGAGTAACGTAGGCTGCCGCGATCCTTTGGTATCTCAGTTATTTCGTCTATACGATCATCTTCCGCGATAGGTTTCTTGTTTCCAGACTCAACAGACTCTCTTCCTGTCTCTCTCTCTCTCTCTCTCTCTCTCTCTCTCTCTCTCTCTCTCTCTCTCTCTCTCTCTCTCTTTCTCTCTCAGTCTCTCTCTCTCTCTCTCTCTGTTTTTCTCTCTTTCTCTCACTCCTAACACGCGAAGCACCAAGAAAGTTCGTTGATGTCGTAAATCTTCGATTCTAATAGCCCAGTATCCAGGAAGAAGTCCCGTCCTCTATATTTTCCCCTTCTCGATGCTTTCTGGTCTTGTTCCAAGATTCTGAATTGCTCTCTGGCAGAGTCTAGGAGTTCGCGACCCTATCCGTTACCAGGCCGACCTTTTAGACTTCTCCAAATTAACCCTCTCACCCTCGCTCACCCTCCGGATGTTGCTCCAAATTTTAGTTTTTTCCCCGGCCCCTCCTCTGCCAAATCTTTTTATGTTCTCCAACACTTTACAGCTTCCATTCGACATTCGATCATTTCTGCGTAACTTAAATCTGTAGATTTTAGTCTACGTACAGCCGTACATTCCTTTCATATTTTTCACCAGTCGCAGCACCCTTGATAGTAATGAAAAGCTTCCTGAGAGCGTTTCTTCGCACGATCCCCTCACGGAACTTCGATCGGCTGATACTCGGTTTTGCTTGTTTCAACGACAGCACGTTCTATCCCCACTCTTTTCTCTTTCTCTTTCTCTCTTTCTCTCTTTCTCTCTCTCTTTCTCTCTCTCTCATTTGATCGGATATAATGCGTGGTGGCGGTAAGCCGACTGGCAGCTGCCTTCCGTGCGAGCAACAAGCCTGCCGCCGGGCCAGCCGGGACGAAGCTGGTCCGTTCCACGCTTCTCCATGCGTGGAATCTCCGGAGATTCTTAACCGATCCCTCCCGTTCTCTCCATTCTCCTCATTCTCCGGCGTTCTTTCTCTCTACCATTTTCCGCCGAGCGGCTTCCTTCCTCTCTCTCTCTCTCTCTTTCTCTCTCTCTCTCTCCTGAGCACACACACACATGGTCCTCATGACTTTCAACAGTCTATCTCTTTCTTCTTCTCTTTTGCCACCACCGGAGACGAGCGGTT
>NC_060955.1:8080693-8085693 GCF_910589235.1 Vespa crabro
CTCCACTTCTTCGAATCGCCATTTTATTTCTATCTGCAAATTGTAATGCCGAGAATTATTTGAAGTCATGTTGTTACAAGAACATATAAAATTTCCGTAGTACTTTTCATGCGAGTTTCTCTATGTAATATTTTCCATTCGTAGTTCGAGAAAACGCACTTAATATGCTTTGTCGTCGTAGAATGAAATCTTTTCGATGGATTTTTGATTCGTCATCGTACAAATCACATAGAACGGACTGTTTTTCTCAACATTAAATTACGTTCGAAGCGTTGAAGTATGATGTTAGAGAAACTATGTCACTTTGGTGCGTTTGCTGTAGAATATTTTTGAAAAATTCCGTTGTTACAAAAAAAGTCTCGTAATAACGCTAGTGCTGCCATCTAATTATAGGAAGTCATGTTCAGTGGATAATATTAGAAGTAACGTGGAGTTATCATGCAACTATGTCACATTATTCTAATGAAGAATTTCTTTCGAAGATATGTTGAATAGATTTTTGTTTTATAAAATTATACGCACAATTTTTTACAAATCTCCTCTATTTCAAGATAGTAATTTGTTTTACTACCTACACAGCTACGCTAGAAAAGCCAAGACTCAGTGGATAATATCGATCCGATCAGGAAGTTTTCTACTACTTCCACCGACGAACGAACAGTTACTGACTTTCACTACTAGATGGCGATACCAGTTCATTCCCCCCCCATATGGTGGTTAAAAAATTATTAATGTTTACATAAAATAAAACATGTTTATAGATTTATTGTTTTTTTTATTTTTCATTATAAATATAATTAATAAATCGTAAGAATTTTAATAAATTAAAAGAAAAAAGAAAATTTTTAATTGAATTCGATAAACTGGCATTGTCCTTCTTTCTTTATCAAACATTTGTACATGTTTGCAATAACAAATTATTATAAAACGATTGATATTATCGATTTCAGGCTTTGAACGGTGCAGAGGGTACGGTTCCACCTGGAAGGGTTTACAAAAAGGTCGCCATCGTAGAAAATTTCTTCGATATTATTCACGCCGTTCACGTTGACCTTGAGGGTCGTCCTGGGAAGCATGCCGGTCAGAAGCGCACCTATCGGACGGTGAGTGGCACTTAAAATTGCTTCATTAGTGGTTCATTAACGATTCAGTTATCTTCGATGGAGAGACAGAGACACGTGCTTGGTTACAAGTAGCGCTTATGAACATACATACGTAGCACCAAAACTTCATTAATTTTCATAATTATCGTCTAATCAACTCGAACAAAAATCACTTTCTCATCCTCAACGCTTTTATATATTTATATATATATATATATATATATATATATATATATATATATATATATATTTAGAAATACATTCCATATAAATATCTTTAAAAAAAAAAGAATAAAAAAACAGTTGTAAAAGACAACACGAAACGCGATAAGGAATTATATAATCGATTTAAAAAGAACGTGTTCCGTTTAACGCAAACTCATACCACATATTTAGGTACATCATATCTGATATAAGCTAATACACATACGTGACCTCGAGAAGGAGGCATCCACCATTTTTAAATGGACTTCTTTATTGAACGGAGCAAAGAACTCGTCCATCCATAGAATCCTGAAGAGAATTGTACGATCTGATCAGTTTCGATCTTTCGTATGGAGATGGCTACCGAACTCTTGCCATGGTTGTTGTGCGTGACACGCGATATTTACCGTTCTCAGGGGGAAGGCATCGAGGCATTCAAGCGTCGAACACTCGATACCACACGTCATCTCACATGTTCCGGCGCACATTCGCGGAAACCTCTCTCTAGGGTATCATATCTGTTCTCTCTCTTTTACTCTCTCTCTTTCTCTCTCTCTCTCTCTCTCTCTCTTTCTCTCTCTAGATCCTCTCCACCTTTCTCTCTTCCTCTCTCTTGTTCGGCCTTTCGTCTCTTTCCGTTGGACGAAGTACGACGGCGACCTCTCTATTCCTCTTCGTCGCACTCGAGGCTCACCAATCGTCAAGCTTCCCCCCTCCCACTACTTGTTTTCTCTCTCTCTCTTTCTCTCTCTCTCTCTCTCTCTCTTTCTCTCTATCTCGTAGCCGCTCACACCAGCTTTCCTCGCGTTCTCTCTCGCTCACCACGATCTGCTTGTGATTCAAAACCTCAGGACACTTGTTGCATTGCCTGCTTACTCGTACACATCGTATACACACATATACTCATTCGCTCACTCACTTATGTTTACTATATATGTATATATATATATATATATATTTATATTTGTATTATGATATATATAATGAAAAAGATATACATATATGATATACGTGTGTGTGTATGTATCGTTATAGGGAGAATCACCGCCATTGCCACGAAGATGATACTAGTTTACTTTTAAGTTGTTGGCTACATGAGAACGAATCATCAAATCGGGAAAACCTCTATACTCGTTAAAAAGTTCCGCAGTTTATCTTTGCTATTTTTTGTTGGAATGAATATGATCGTAGGTTCATATTGGTTTTTAAACGACTAATCAAGTCACTTTAAACCAATCGTTAAAAAAATGAATCCGGATGATCGAAATCTCTACAATGTGATAATTCAAAAGATAAATAATTAAATGTAAAATGTATATATTTGTTATTTGATTTTTAAATATTGTTGCATTTAAAAGTAACAATCGAGAATATCGTGAACAAATCAAATATCTTTCTCGTTTTTCTTGTCAAAAATTGATCTTGTCAAAAATCTAAGCGAAACATTGAAATCTCACTTTTGTCTCACGATCTTTTGGAAAAAACGTTTCGATGATCATACAAACATTTTCGTCGGTTAACATCAGACCCTCGAGAAAAGCTATAATAATATACATAATTTTGCGTGTCCAACCGCAACGAAGCAAACGTGTCGTGACAGTATTGTTCACAACTTTGCGGTACATTCTTGTAGTTACGTGAACCGATTGTTTCATTGCAGTACTCAGAGATAAATTCGAACGTGTACAATTTTCTTTATTATGAACGATTAACAGAAATTTGTTTTTTTAAAGAATTGTCAAAATGGAGAGAAGAGAGAAAACGTTTTTTTTTGTTGTTAACGTAGATATGATTTTCAAATGAACAAAACATAAAATATATGATTTTATGTGATTAGATATTACCAATCATAATAAAAATATTATGAAAATTATCATTAGAGTAAAACATAGAGAATTATTGTAAAATAATTATTAATAATATTATAATTATAATTATAATTATTATTATTATTATTATTATTATTATTATTACAGAAAGATCGTCATCCAATTAAAAAAGATGTTAAAATAGAAAATTCACACGATGTTTCTACTAAGCATTGCCGCGAGGCTACTCCTACGGTATCGGAGCTTACGTATTTTCTATCAAACTTACGAGCGACGGTAAAGCCGTCGTGCTCGACTCGCTGTAAGTTTACCACTGTGTCATGTTGATCCAAAAGCCATTATCTCAGTTTCTTAACTGAGTCTCTCCTCTCTTCATCCCGTTCTTGGCAGCCGAGCTTCGAGTAAATCTTATCGAATTACTTCACCACAGTCACACGTATATACAGTTATACATACTTACAGAGAATATATATATATATATATATATATATATATATATATATATACATATATACATAAATACATACTCACACACTTACACATACTTGCGTACGTATATACTTACGTACGTATGTACGTTGTACGTTTGTACGAGCGAAAGCTTTACCTTACCCAGCAACGAAACTCCTATCGTTGATTAAGTTATGCCGCCCCTCCGTCTCTTTGCAGAGAGAAACGTTTCCTATTAAGAGGCAGAGAACATCCCTCCGGTTGAATACCTTCTCGCGAAGACATCAAAGTACCGTTACTACTCATGAATTTTCCCCAGGTGGGCGTTTCACGTAAAACAACGAGTGAACGATGAGATGTGACATTCGACGTTTCTAACCATAAGAAAACTCTTGCCCATAACTCGATGAATTCAGTTAACATATCGTACCACGTGATATTCGTTTTTATAATTCATAAATAAGTATCAATTTAACGTAAAAAAATTTTTTACTTATAACAACACTTAAATATGAATTAATCGAATAAATCAATCGTGGTTTGAACATTATAGCATAGCTATCGATGGTTGATATATTTTATCGTAATAAAATTATTTACTTTCCGAGAAATGTACGATAAATTCGGAAAATTGATATTAAAAGTTGACATGTTTGTAAATTGATATTTCATTTGCTCTTTGTTACAGATCACAGAGACGTATGCCTTTCTTCCAAGAGAAGCCGTGACGCGATTTCTTCTTGGATGTACCGAGTGTCAACGACGGCCAAGAACTCCCAGTCCGACTAATCTATCTAATCAGTCATCTCATCCAACTGCTCTTTCCTCGACGACAACTTCTACGTCGACATCTACAACGACGACAACGTCTATGTCAACGAGATTGAGTCCAACGCCTGGACTTGTAACGTCGAATTCAACGACTCAAAGTAACAACGTTAACGGCACTGGCAAGTCGAGAGATTCGACGGAACATAAAAATCTTTATAATTATAGACATCAGAAACATTCAAAGAATGGGGGTGCTGTTAGTGTAACGGAGACGAAAAATGAGAAGGATAAGGAAGAGAAATATAATCCTTTGAGCATAACGAATTTATTAAAGAAGGAACCAGCGAATGGTGGATTTCTATCGAGCACGGAGATTCTACCAGAATCCCGAAGAACTCCAGAATCTGATCGGGCGAGTTCGAGGAGCTCGGCTTCATCTAAGAGGAAAAGGATGCTGCCGGAGGGTCGGACTCCATCTCCGCAGCCGAGTCAACCGTTGCCAAGGCCCTGGAGCCCGGGATTGGATCCCAAGAACACGCCCATCGACTATAGTCTTCCCATCACTACCTCGTACCTAAAACATCAGCAGAGGATGGCCGAGAAGAATAAAGCATTAAAGGAGGCAGCGGAAGAACAACAGCAG